>NC_092587.1:118226136-118532954 GCF_047663525.1 Anas platyrhynchos | reverse complement strand
GGTACACCAGAGCAGAAATGATGGCTCAATTACTAGCAAATCTGACAGATAAAAATATGGCAAAAAAAGTGTAAGGGAAGAGAAGCAGAAATAGTGCATTGTTTAGAGGAAGAAAAGAGAGTGGTAGTGTAATTGGGACAGCAAACTAGCAGTGGTGGTATGTCAAAAGGACTTATGGAGATAACAGAGATAATATCAAAATAGGAAAAGGAGTCACACAGATGAGAGAAGAGCTAATCTACATTAGCATTTTAATTTGGATCAAGAGAACAGTTTCAAAGATAATTTCTTGATCATCTGTGTTGCAGTATAAGATTATAGAGACCACTCTTTCAGAGAAAGCTAAACTGAAATATTGCTCCAGGGTCACGCATTGCACACTGACCATCAAGGTTCTACATCTAGGCTAAAATAAAACACCAGTAATATTTGTAATGTAAATGTCAGATACACTGCATTTGTTGCTTTGCTTTTCAGATCAACCATTCAGATCAACATCAACAGCGCTGCATTATTTGTAGTTGGACACAAACCTTCTCTAAGAGCATTTTGAAATACCCAAGAAACTGAAAATTCTTTCGTATTTGAGAAACCTGAGAAAAAACAAGGCAAAATTCTTTGCAACTTGGGGCAAGCATCTTTGTTTTAAAATAAATAAATAATTAGAAAAGGAGATATATTCACTATAGCTGTCAATAGATTCATATAATCATTTAAGTTGAAAGGGACCTTCAGAGATCATCAATGCAATCCCTGCTCAAAATAAAAGTTAATAACAGACAGCAAGTATGTGACCATGTAATTTACTTCTGAGTGCAACAAAAGCCCTTCTTAGTCTACTCATACAATCTGTTTTTTTGTGAGTATAGAGTAACATTTATATTATTTATATTATCAGCTTATCATACATATACATGTACATTCTTCAGGACACATTAAAGCAATGGATTTTATTTCCCTTTTAAGAACATGAAAAATCCAACTTTGTGTGAACAACTCATCACAAAACCCCTTAAACTTGCACATTTATGTAAATTATGACTTAAAATGTACAAGAAAAGTTTATTTCAAAAATTTGTTTAAAGTCTTCCATAATAAAGCAAACAGGTATCATCATTTTGGAATTTTCTACTTTTGTTGCAACAGACCTTAGAAATAATAAGTGCTGAATAATTAAATAATACTATTCTTCAGAGGCCTATTAATAACAGTTATAATAGCAATTTTATCTCAACATAACAAAAAATATTTTCCACTTGTTATAAAGTCAAGTTAATACACTGATGAAGAAAAATCCATGCTCAAATGGCAAGGAACAAAGTAATAAAGATGCAGAAATTAAAATCAGCTACTACCTAAATTATTTTCTTACAAACACACATATATCTACCTATTAGCATACATATGCGAACACTCTCCAACATATACATATATTCATATATGCATACATACATACATCGAGAGAGAGAAGAGAACTTTTAGCAATAGGCTATGGTGGGTATTTCATATCAATATTTATTTATTTTTTTCATATGGTTAAAATTTTTTCATAAAGGTAACAATGTAGAATATGCTAATATATTTCCTTTTGTGCTGAGACACATAAAGAAATACTGATTTAGGTGAAGTGCTCCTTACACACTCACTCATAGTCTGGAATCTCATTACTTGAAACTTGTATCAATGGCAGAATCCTTTAATGATTATTGATAAAGTATGATAAACTCATATTTTCATGAAACAACCTAACAGATCAACAGATCATTCACACTATTTTTAATTATCAATTTTTGACAAATTGCTAGAAGTTGGCTCACTCAAAAATATTTTAACATATATAGCATAACTCTTCTCTTACAGTCACTTGACAACACTAACTTAAAAGTGATGTAAGACTGCATAGAACCAGGTAAGGATCAAAACTTAATTCTCTAGAGTTATTTTGAGCCAGAGACATCATGCAAAAAAGCCTCAGCACTCTCTGATTTCCAAATACAATTTAAAAAGTGATATTTTATATTTGCATTGAATGATTATGTATAAATTGTATAAATGCTGTAAATGTAATTCTGGTGAAAATCCAGAAATAATCTATTTAAAACAACCTGCTGTTTGCCATTTAGATCTTAAAACTCAGGAATCAGGCTTGAAATATATATATATTATTATATATATTATATTAATCACATATTATATATATTATATAATATATATATATATTATATATTATATATATATATTATATTAATATAATTGTGTTTTTCTTTTCATTTCCTGGTTTAGATTGTTTTGCAATTGCAATACTCTTAATTGCAGACTTACGCATTTACTTGTAAGCATAAATAATGAAGACCAAAAAAAAAAATCATTATATTTTCCTGTCTTTTCTACTTTTTTTTTTTTTTTTTAATACTTTAAGTATTATTATAATTAATTCTCTGGGTGAAATTAGTGCACATGAGAACACAACTGACAAGCCAATAATTATTATAAATTGTCTAAAACAAACAAACATAAATGTAAAGAATAATTTACAAATTGTTAGTTAAATGTTTTTAACTAACTTACACTGTTAAACAGCTTCTAGACTTTTAGAAACTGTAACTGGGCTATTAAAATTCTCAAATGTCTCCACCACAGAAATAGACATTCTAATATCACAAAAATGAGGAATTATCACTTTGTTTCATGGTATCATAACTGTATATACCAGAGATTAAAAGTTCCAAAAACACTTTCTCTTCCCTATCTGGTCTCTGGTTAGTTCTAGTTGTTTAGTTATTATTTGAGTGGTTAGTTTTCTTAAATCACCCAAACATAGTCCAAACTAATCCTGAAATTTCTTGGTGTTCCTCTGAACACATTTATCTTCTTTATGTTTTCTACTTTTGAAATATCTTCCAAAAAGCTTCACTGTAAGGTGATAAAAATCCTTATTGAAAAATACAGCCCAAAGATCAGAGAAACAAGATCAGAAACAAGATGCTAGAGTCTTGAGATCAGATCTGCAAAACAGAATCAGTGAATGATTATTATTTTACTAAAATTACGATTGCAAAGCAAATAATCAATCTTTTAAAAATATGTCCCTGACTCATTTTTCAAAAATAATCTATATTACTTTAGTGTTTTCTAGTTACTGACAGAGAAGAGTTTGAAATTATGTTACTACAGAAAAGTAGGAAAAAATCGAAGTACTTGCACATGAAGACCTCACTTTGTTCTTTGACAGGGAGTCAAGCTTTTATGACAGAAAGAAAGAATAGGAATCAAAAGAATGGAGCCTCTTTCTTTAACAACTGAGTGGAGAAAATATCAGGAAACTGAACACTAAAATAGCAGGCAGGTGTGAGGAGAAGGACAATACACTTTTTAGTCATTTCGTTTAACAAATGGGTTATCTGCAGAATAGCTTCATCCTGTTACAAGGCAAACATGCAAAAACCCCTGTTTAAATATGTAGTTTAATATTGACACTTCACTTGATAGAAGAGGGAAGAGAGACAACTTCAAATTTGTTAAAATAAATAAATAAATAAATAAATAAAAACAAACAAACAGGAACAAAAACGAATATCAACCATACCACATCATAATCTTATTCATATCAGCTCTACATTTTCTAATCCCGGCAAATGTCTGATCAGATGTAGGAAAAGCACAGTAACATTAAAGTCTGCGTTGCTAGCCCTTCTCTTAGGACTCTCCAGAACATTTATCCTACAATCATAGAACTCACTCTTTTTTATATGTTGGATGTAAACCTGCACTGGAACTCAGGAAACATGGCTTCTATTAACCCTCCTCCACCTGCTCTCTGATCATGTGTAAGTCAGTTTACTTTTGCTCTTATTGCTAACCTCTATCTATCTCATGTTTTAAGTCCTGTGCTCTCGAGATCAAAGCTGTCATTATGAATCAGGTCCCCATCTGGTGTAACACAACAGCTGCCACAGGGTTTAGTTTTAGTGGATTAGGATCTTTTTCTTGTAAACAGCTCAGTGGCAGCAGTTTGTAAGTTTAAGTGTAACTGCAAGAGAAATAAAGCCTAACATTTACTGCTTGTTCTTAGCACATCACATACATTAATTTCCATGATACATACTTTAAGTCTTTTTGTGAGAACTTTGGAATGGTTGAAGAAGTTCAGCTATTCTGGATGCGAGAGGATAAGCTGTTATTTAATTTTGATTTTTGTCCTTGTATCTCACATTGCTGATGCCTCAAGACTTGGATGGGTGCCTCATCTTGTCATCAAAATTAATTCATTAATTCCTGTGTCAGAAGAACCAGTTTCAACCAGAAGAAGCAACTGATCACTAAAATTTTAAATGTAATAAGAAATAGGATGGATGGAAAGCTTACAATTTTGACCTTGTAAGTGAATCATTCAAATAATGTTCAGAAGGATCTTCAAGTTCAGTATTACACAGCACTCACTGGGATTTTTAAAATGATTTTGAATTTAAATTTCCACCTACAAACTTTCCTATTAAGACATGATAACAATAGTAGAGAACTACTCATAAAATGAGTAATTTTATTTTCTTTATTAATGCATCATGATAGTACAATCTTATCTCTACTTTTATGTACACAGAGAAATGTATATATATACATTTATATATATATAATATTATATAATATTTTATTATATATAATATATAATATACAAAATATATTATTTATAATATATTATAATAATTTATATTTATGATATATTATATAAATAATATATAATAAATAATATATTTATAATAATATATTTATAACTATATATATTGTATATTATATATTGCATGTTGTATATTATATTGTATATTATATATTTTATAATATATATTCAGACAAATAATATATGTTCTATAACACCTGAGTTTTTTAGCTTGCTAAATCCAGAAAGTCTGACATTTGTTTTGCTTATACTAGGAAGATGAACAGATAGTTGTTCGGGTATGCTAGGCAATAAATTGTTCTGGCAGTTGATTAAACAGCAGACCAAAGCCAAGACAATCAATGCATAAAGCCCTTTGTTGCCTGCACATTTAACAATCATGAATATTACTGCTACTCTAACAAAAATAAAATACTTAGGGACAACATGTCTTGTAAGCCCTGTCTCTTATTTTCAAAGCTTTAAACATGATGTCATAGTGACACAATTCATAATGCTTAATGTTTTCTACAATCCAAATTCAAAAGAAGAATCTATCTGCAAACATGAGATTTCTTTATTGATTTCACATTCTTTTTATCCCTCACACATCATTTGTAGACATAGCTTAGTCTCACATGCAGAAAAGAAAGGAAAATTCATCTTCAGATAAAATCACAATTAATAAATCTCATTCTATCCATCCATATTGTTTCATTTCAGAAATCCACAGGACACCTCGGCATCCTGTCATTAAAGTCACTTAAGAATCTTGTTCAAATAACCTATTTAGTTTTGTCTTTTCCTGTGTAATACAGATCACTAACAACAGGCAACATGAGACACTTATATAAATTCAGCATATGGCAAATATTTGCAACGAACTGCTTTAGAATTTCTGAAGTTGAAAAACTTCATGAATGATGTATGAATTTATGTTCTGACATGTTCTGCAGCTTTTTCTTTTGCTGTTTGTAACATCCTTTTTCATCTTTTATGATGGGACATTTACTTGTTATACATACAACATGCCCTCCTTCTCTACACCATACATAAAAAGAAATTAATTAATTACTTAATTATTTAAAGGATGAATGAGAAAGAATGGATAATAATGCTATTGGTCACACATGAACACAGATTTAACACAAGAATGAAAAAGAACAACTATTTCACAGTGGTATGCTCTTCACTTTCTTCATGTCTATCAAAACTCCTTGTTAAGTTTCCTGGGTGTAACTATTTTAAGCTCCTTCTTATAGAAGGATCTGTTTAATAATAAAGTACGTTTTGGGGAACCAAAGCTTTTGTTCACATATTAAAGATAGTGTTATTTTGTTGTGTCATGCTTGAGCATTATTTACAACTCCACAGAACTTTTCAGTCACTGAGCTTCTAGGCAGAGTTCCTTCTCCTGTATGTGTGACTCATGCTGTGTTCTAGAAGCTTTAATTCATTTATGAGGGGATTAAATATTCACAATGTTGAAGTGACTCTGTGTTATGAGAGTTAAAATCAGTGTCTACAGCTGACTAATTTATCATTTGTCCAATGTATCACTTGTGTAAATCTTCCAGGGTTAACTATATTTTCTCTAAAAAATTGAAATCTGTAATGGCCAATGAAAGGACTGTTTAAATGTTTAAATTACATGCTACAAATATATAGTAAAGTAGGTCTGTCTCTGAAAGCTGTCTGTCTAGGAAGGTTCTCATCCTCTCTCATTGTGCTTTCCTGAAAACAGTTTACTTATGAATTGCCTCTGCTGAAGACTATATAGACACTTTATTAGTACTTTTTTTTTTTTAATGAACTCCTAAATATATCATATCACAACATATTATTATTATTTATAATCTTGACTACATATTTATAGTCTTGACTAGACAATCAAACTTTTTTAAATCCAAAATTTTCAACTTAGTTGCAAGATCCCTGTCAGACAATTTTTCCATTTTATAACAATGGTAGCTATATTAGTGTCAGCACAACAGAGGAAGGCAGAAAAATGTGGATTGTAGAAAGGATTTAAAAACAAACAAACAACAACAAAAAAAAAAACAACAGTGTTTTTCACACTATTTTGAACTAGATACATCGTATTCTTGATTTCACTTGGACTTGAAACACAGCAGTGTATGAATGATTAGATATTTTTTTTTTCAACATTATAGTATTAGATGTTTACCCAGTTATTTTTCTTCTGCTTTCTCTATTCAAAATAAAATTATTTTGAAGGCATGATTATGATAGTTACAATGTATTTATAGGTTCCCTAAAGCTCATTCAAAAGCATTACAGTTATAAAAAACAATGGTCTCTAAACTACTTAAGTCACTTAATTCACTGCTTAAATTACCTTCTATGTGACTAATACATGCTGGAAACCTTAATGGGCTGTGAAGTAGAAGGAATGCTGCAGCTGTAATTATTTTAGTGTACATTTAGAATTCTCTCTAGCATGCATATATTCTTAACATGTATATCCTCACAGAATCACAGAATCACAGAATTTCTAGGTTGGAAGAGACCTCAAGATCATCGAGTCCAACCTCTGACCTAACGCTAAGTCCCCACTAAACCATATCCCTAAGCTCTACATCTAAACGTCTTTTAAAGACTTCCAGGGATGGTGACTCCACCACTTCCCTGGGCAGCCCGTTCCAAAGTCTAACAACCCTTTTGGTAAAGAAGTTCTTCCTAACATCCAACCTAAAACTCCCCTGGCGCAACTTTAGCCCATTCCCCCTCGTCCTGTCACCAGGCACGTGCTAGAACAGACCAACACCCACCTCACTACAGCATCCTTTAAGGTACCTATAGAGAGCAATAAGGTCGTCCCTGAACCTCCTTTTCTCCAGGCTGAACAAGCCAAGCTCCCTCAGCCGCTCCTCGTAGGACTTCTTCTCCAGACCCCCTCACCAGCTTTGTCGCCCTTCTCTGGTCTCGCTCAAGCACCTCGATGTCCTTCTTGTAGCGAGGGGCCCAAAACTGAACACAGTACTCGAGGTGCGGCCTCACCAGAGCCAAGTACAGGGGGACGATCACCTCCCTAGCCCTGCTGGTCACGCTGCTTCTTATACAAGCCAGGATGCCATTGGCCTTCTTGGCCACCTGAACACACTGCTGGCTCATATTCAGCCGACTATCCACCAATACTCCCAGGTCCTTCTCTGCCAGGCAGCTCTCCAACCACTCATCTCCCAGCCTGTAGCTCTGCTTGGGGTTATTGCACCCCAGGTGCAGGACCCGGCACTTGGCCTTGATGAACTTCATACAGTTGACCTCAGCCCATCAGTCCAGCCTATCCAGATCCTCCTGCAGAGCCTTCCTACCCTTGAGCAGATCGACACACACACCTTACTTGGTGTTGTCTGCGAACTTACTGAGGGTGCACTCAATGCCCTCGTCCAGATCATTGATGAAGAAATTAAAGAGGATCGGCCCCAGCACCGAGCCCTGGGGAACGCCATTAGTGACCGGCCTCCAACTGGATTTGACTCCATTCACCACAACTCTTTGGGCCCGGCTATGCCAGCCAGTTTTTAACCTAACGAAGCGTACGCCAGTCCAAGCCAAGAGCAGCCAGTTTCTTGAGGAGAATGCTGTGGGAAACAGTGTCAAAAGCCTTGCTGAAGTCAAGGTGGACCATATCCACAGCCTTTCCCTCATCCACCAAGCGTGTCACTTTGTCATAGAAGGAGATCAGGTTTGTCAAGCAGGACCTGCCTATCATAAACCCATGCTGACTGGGCCTGATCGCCTGCTTGCCCTGCACGTGCCGTGTGATGACACTCAAGATAATCTGCTCCGTGAGCTTCCCTGGCACTGCGGTCAAACTGACAGGCCTATAGTTCCCCGGGTCTGCCCTCCGGCCCTTCTTGTAGATGGGCATCATGTTTGCTAGCTGCCAGTCAACTGGGACCTCCCCAGTTGAAAAAAAACAGGACAGTTGTAAAAAACAGGACTCCTCAGTTGGAAAACACAGTACACCTGACAAACACTGGACACCAGACAAATATCCCAAATATGACATTCGCTGTCTCATATAAACCACTTTATATCAACTCTTCTGTGCAAGACACAGCGGGGACTGCCTGTCCAGTGTGCTTGACGCTGCTCTCATATTATTTTGTCCATGCAGACGCATCTTTCAGTTTGTACTCACAGCATATAACCATCATGAAATCTGGTGCAAGTCACATTTTCAGAGCATTTCAAATCCACATAAATACCATTTACTGATTCATCTGGTTAGCATTGTCATTTTGAATATAAGCACGTTAGAAAATGGGAGAAAAAAAAAAACATCCTCTGAACTCTTCTATTTTTGCTTATTTTGTTTCATTTGACCTTTGCCAATTTTCATCATGCAGTGAACAAGATTTGAACATGCATGGGAGGTTCTCATAAAGAATGGGAAAGTACAGCTTAACAGTACCACTCTACACAAACTGTACATTATTACATACAATATTGGCTTATTGCTCTGATGAATGACTAGGCATTTTCTCTCTGGTGAATGATATGAGAGGTTAACACAGTCCCTTCATTGCCTGCTGAAGACTCCATGTGACCAAAAAGCTGGGACCTGTACAGTTTTAGAATGATTCCCTAAGGTTAAATAAACTTTCCCAGAAGAAAACAAATGAACAAACAAAAAGATTTTTTAAGGAAAACTGTTCATAGTGGAAAAACTCAACATTTTTTTCAAAAGCAAAGGGCAATGTTTCAGACCAGGCAACTGTTCTGATATAACACTCCTTGAATAGTGAACAGACATGAAATTGAGCAGGTGTTTCTTGGGTCTATATACAAACCTGCTCTTTATTTTGGCTTCAGCACTTGACAGTCAAACAGAGAAATTAGCAATTGCAATGAGCACAAATGGAGTATTTACTCAGTCAGTGTACTGTAACAATCTAGTAGACCTCACACTTACATGAGGCAATTCTTTTTTTCATTTCAAGTGACAAGTCAATGCAACATTGTTGTCAGTAGGGAAAGATGCTGTCTTTTTCCAAAGCTGAAATTCATGGTACTGTAAAGGAAATCTTTCTGCTAGACGTTATTTCACCATGCAGCAGACAGCATTCTGTCACGGGGAGAATGTGACACACCCTCAGTATCACCATGGGCCTCAACTGTGCCTGCCTGATGACATTGGTTCCACTGAGTACTACTTGGTATATTATACCTAAGAGAATGGTATTATACCTAAGAGAATGATACAACCTGGAAATGGGAAAGCTGTTAAATCACTGTCCTAAAGAAGATTTTAAGAGCGACAAGGATTCAATATAATTTCATATAAACTGTAACCTGTACAATTTGTTAATGATCTTTCTACTTTACACACTATATAGCATAGGGTAAACTATAAAAGAGTCACTGATAGCATATTAATTGTAACATCATGTACATGCCCCATTAACATTAAAATCAAACAATTCTATAAACATGCAATTTGTAGATTTAAAATACATGAAAAAGAAAAAAGGTGAAGCAAATACACTTAGATGCCAAGGAATAGAGTAATTAAAATTTCCTTAATCCTGCCACCTTGTATGACTATATTACAATGTTATCTTTAAGTAGCATAAGCACATCTTTTTCTCCCTAATCTTTGCTTCACTTAGTCAGCTCTTCTTATTTAGAACTGTCCAAGTGCAATCACTACAACTGACGTACAATTCCCAGTAAACGTGCTCTGATATCTTCTTACTTTCTCTACTCCGTATGCAGGTCCTGATTTTCCTTCTGCATATCCTGACCAAATACAAAGGATTTCATTTCCTTATAAGCTTGCATGTAGTTTTATCACTATACTGTCCTTTTTTTTTTTCACTAACCTTTAAGATTTCAAACTAGAACATTTGACTGCAGTCTCCCAGAGACATTTTTATTTTTTTCTGTCCCTGTACTGAAAACCTGAGCTAAACAATTTATGAAGAACTGGTTGTTTTTTACTGAAGTGGTAACTGAAATTTTCTGTTTTCAGATTAACCCCTCTCAAATTTACCTTGACTAAATGAAAGTGTCCATTAAATGATATGCACATGGAATTAGCAGCTGACAATCTTAGCTCACTTCATGTGTAACTTACATAAACTTAATTTTTGCATTCCAGCTGCTTGAATGTAGTTAGTATGTAGTATCCCTACATTCAAGTTAAGTCTTTAACAAGAACATTACCAGAAACACTCAAATTATACTTTAAACACTTCAGTGATGATAGAAGGGAAGAATATATTCATATTGTTGAACTGTCCATCAGCTTAAAACACAAGAATTTGCAACTGCAAATTCAGGTCTTATTGGAGTTATGAGCCAATTTGTAGTGACCAAGAAGTCAGAATCTCAGTCAAAACTCAGACATTTTGGTGGGGACCAGTTCTCTATTGAAAAGTACTATTTTCCTCACTTTATTGATAGCATTACCCTTTGTTTACTGGGGTAACATTGTGAGATTCAGGTGCCTTGAAGTATTAAAGGTACAGAACAATGACTACAGTAATTAAAGCCTTTGGTAGGGGGAGCAGTATGAGCTTAAATGAACATTTTCATGATAGTGGTACTGAAAAAACTAATGCCAGCCAGTCCTAAAATATTGTATATCCAGTGCTGCTGAAGGGATTCGAGTATAGATGTTTATTTAGAAGACTCATTTTTACACTTTATTATTAGTGTTATGCAGCAACATACCATGGAACTCTGCATATCATCTATCCCTTGTCTGCATTCCAGTAGGAAGACCTCAGGCTTGCTGGGACTGAGAATCTGCTCTATGTGTTGAATGGTGACAGAGCCATGGGGTCTAGGCACCTTCTTCTTCTTTCCCCCAGAACTGAGTGAAAAGGGTACTTGGAAGTACATTTCCATTAAAAGATAAGGTTTTGGTTTTGATCTTTCATTTGCCTTCACTATGATAACTATGCTAAAATAAATTTATTTTATAAGACCTTGTCTTTTTCCAAGAATTGACAAACAGAGTTATAGAAGCAAATTGTAGCCAAAACCAAAGAGGTTGTTAGCAAAGCTGCTTTTAATATGTAACACAAATAATGAATAGCCCTTTCAAAGTATTTGAGTAAACCTTTGGCATTAAAGTACTGTATTAACAATCCCCATACTTTAAACACTAGAGGAATAATGAATAACAGTTAAATGCCACACATACAGAAACTACCGACTGTCACTTAAATAAGTGTTATCTTTATATACATGACTGCGAGAGCGTCTTTGATCATGTGTTCTTCTTTCAATTACATCTCAAAGCTGGGGCTTACCGAGTGCCACTTGTAACTTAGTAGTAATGATCATGGCATCTAGACAGAGAGTAACTGTGAAGCCAGGCCTTGAAGTTATTAAACCTATTATCACCTGTGTATATATGTATATATATGGATGTATATATATGTATGTATCTTCAAATAATATACATATATATATATATGCATACATAAATCTATGCATGAAGAGAATGGTTCGAGTCATTTAGGTAGCAAAAATGCAGAAGCACCTTTGACAGTCTGTTCCCCTCCCCAACCTCCCTGCTTGAGCAAAGCATCTGTCCTAAGCAGATAACCATCAGTGGCAGTCATGATGGATGTATCCTGGTCTCTTCAGAGATAGAAAACAAATAGCTAATTTGAGCAGACAAGAAAAAGACTTTTGTTTTTTTTTTTTTCCTTTTCTGGAGTTATAGTCCAACATGCTTGGGCATTGTATGTATAATATCGGCATATTACATATTAATTCTACTAATTTCATACCTAAAACCCCAAGCTGACTGGTCTTGGCCTGAGGCTAGATGTCACACATTGGAAGGAAGTCCTTTCAATCGTCATAAAACTTCACAAAACATGTTAGGGTTTAACTGAATACCGAGGAAGAACTACATCTAGGCCCAAACACTGAACTGAGCTGTTCACAATTATCTGCACTAAATATAACGTCCAGACCATGTAGATAGAAATTTCAGAAAAACAAACAAACAAATAATAAAACAGCAAACAACCCTCCCCCAACAAAAGCATGTCATGAAAATGACCTTGAAGACAGAGAAGCTCCCTGACATTGAAGACAGGGAAGGAAGGACGGAAAGATGGAAGGAAGGAAGGAAGGAAGGAAGGAAGGAAGGAAGGAAGGAAGGAAGGAAGGAAGGAAGGAAGGAAGGAAGGAAGGAAGGAAGGAAGGAAGGAAGGATTCTCATACAAGTTTTTTTTTTTGTCTAGGAGCTAGACAAAAAAGTAAAATCATTTACTGGACTGCCAGGAAAAAAAAAAAAAAAGAAAAAAGAAAGAAAAGAAAAAGTGTTAGGAACACTGGAAAACAAATGAAAAGCTAATTTTTATTTCTCTACTGTCTATGCTGAGTATGAAAAAAATTCCAAATGTGCATCTGGTCTGCATCTAAATTTACTGGAAATATTCCTCTTCAGATAAGAAGTTAAAAAAAAAAAAGAACTTTTTATTTTTTATCACCATCTACATTACTTATCAAATTTCCATAAACACAACAAGAACTCCTTGATAAAAAATAAAGCCCCAGAATGAAGACTTGCAACAAAGATGCATTTTCCTTTACTTCCTGTACCAGAAAAAGAGGAATCACTGGATTTGTTGTGATTTTTACAAGACAGAGAAGAAGAACAAAGAGAAGAGAAAGGGAAATAGGGTCAGAGATCTCCACCTTTCTGATCTTGTGTATGCTGGGTTCCACACCACACCTTCTTCATTCCTCACATCATTGGGTGCCCTATCTCTGAATATCTCTGAAGGTAGAGAGAAGCAAGGATCAGAATAATGACCATGAAAGAACTTCTGAATGCTTCTAGGATGGGTTTTGGTTTTGGGGGAATAGTCTAATTCTAATTGTAGGAAGCAATTAGACTAGGTCAGATGAATAGAGGTTCTTCAGTACCTCTACTTTATTTGTAGCCTTCTGGGTTATGGCACTGTCCTAGTCAGTGGCCTAGTTGGTGCCCTTTTCACATTCACCATTTCTGAAATAAGTCTTGCATGTCCTCACCATAAATAACTATTTGACTTTTCCTGGAGTCTGACTAAAGAATCTCAATTATTTTCTAGAGGAACATTTGTAACATTTACTTGTGCAGAAATCTTGGAAATGGTAACATAATTATTTAAGAAAAGTCTTGTTTGTTGAACTCATGTCTTTTAAGTCAGTTTGATGAATTTTAGGAGCTTCAACAACTATTTCAGATTTTCATTTCAGAATGATTAAGTTTATAAATTCATTCAATCACTTTGCATTCTTACATTATAAACTCTAATATTTTAAAATGTCATCCTGATGACATAGCACTAAACAGAAAGATATATCCTTTAACTTTCACAGTATATGAATATATAAAGTCAATTTAATTACAAATTCAGTTTAAGACATTTCAGTTTTGTGATTCACTTCATATAATGGCATGCTATGTTTAAACTACAGTAACTGTCAGTCTAGCTGATGGAATCCAGCAAATGATTCATCTGAAAAGCGACAACAAAACAATAACAACAACAAAATGCAAAACAACAAATACAAACAAACTAAACAATACCCAAACCAATTCATGTACTTAACAGTGGGCATTTGAGACACCCAAACATACCCCATCTAGCCTCCTCAAGCTCCAGGGCCATTTATATCATATTTTTGCAAATGTCTTGGAGATGTTCTTAGTGCCTCTAAAATAGTATTAGACACTTATTCCTGTGTAACTAAATCAAGTCTTAGCTACCTATTTTAAGGTGATCTAAACCAAGCAGAATAGGAATGACAGCAGATGGAATGTAGATATTTAGCATATAGATTTTTAAACTTTGATATCTACAGGCTGTTTATAGACACAGAGGTAAATACTTGCATGACAGATCAAAATACATTCTGAAATCAGATATTAAGAGTAAATTTAAATGATCAATTAAAAGGTAAGAGGGTGATATTATTACTAACTATATAAGTTGGTTGCTCTGAATTATGTTATAGGAAGCAAGAAAAAAAAATCTATAAACAATCTTTGGAAACAAAATAGTTTTGAAAATATTTACAACTCATTTTAGTTATTTGTATTCCATTTTCTCTAGTGCCTGGAGAAACATAATTTACTACTGACTTAAGTACCTAGTAAATTGAATTAATTGTATCTGTATTTTCTTTCCTCCACTTTTGCTAAAACAGCCACTTCCTCCATGATGTTATATATCTTTCAGTCCTTTTCCAAGATGGATGAAATTTGTTACTAGCAAAGTGTAAAATGGACTAGATGCTGTCTACAGTCTGAGAAAGAATAATGCATATTAATGCATCCTTATTACATGTAAGGATTTTTTCATCTTAAATTGCAGGTGCAAAAACAAACCTTAGTTAGATTTTATTATTATACTGACATGAGCTTTGAAGGTTTTTTGTTTGTTTGTTTGTTTGTTTGTTTGTTTTGATTGGAAGTATTGTGACAAGAAGACCCATAGCAATCAAAGGCAAGTTGATTGTTTCTAACAAGCATCAACTCCAAGAAAAACTCCTATCTTGTTCATTTCTAGGAACTAGCAACTGTCTTTTCCATTTGTACAGGACATTTGATGTAAGCTCCAACAATACATCCTCTATATATTCCTACAGTTGGACTGAAAGCTATTTCTGCTCACCAAGGTATCCTTATAGTTTTAGTGAAAAATGTCACGGGTGGCTGGCTAATCTACTAAGCATACACTGGAAAGGGATCACACCTTGATCACCATAAATTACATATTCCTTGTCATGGTTACTGAACACTTTTGTGGAAGGAAAGCACTTTGAAAATAGTTCAGACAAGCTTATAAATTGAGTGTAATAATGAATCACAGAATCACAGAATTGTAGGGATTGGAAGGGACCTCAAGAGACCATCGGGTCCAACCCCCCTGCCAAAGCAGGTTCCTTAGAGAACATTGCCCAGGTAGGCATCCAGATGGGCCTTGAATATCTCCAGAGAAGGAGACCCCACTGCCTCCCTGGACAGCCTGTGCCAGTGCTCCGTCACCCTCACCATGACAAAGTTCTTTCTCATGTTGGTGCAGAAGACAGTCAATTTCCCTGTTCTACACAAACCCAATAAAAGCAAGGGAGGAAACCTAGGAAAGCGCATCTCCCTTGAGCAATAGATGTCCTGAACTTACACACCACTCTGAGTTCTTGACTTTTTAACGAAGACCTGTTATGATTGTTCAAACATTAAAATAACTCACACAATTGTAGATATCTCCTTTTTTTTTTTTTTTCCCCTATTATTCCTTTTTAATTGCCCCAAGTTTCTTGCTATATTGCTGTGAGTGCTTATTTGCTAAAACAAAACAACTTTTGTGTGTATGTGAGTACTAGTGCTCTAAACCAGTACCTCTGGGCTTCACTCAAAAGCATTACAATACATTTAAATCATGAAAACATGCAAATCTGCATTACAAACTACTTTGGAGTAATTTTTAATCTGTTTGTAGTATTCTTTTTCCATTAATTACTTTACCACTGTGATACTTACTTAAAGGAATTAAGAGAATAGTAGGCACTTCTGAGAGTTACTTCTGTGCTAGTTCATTTAGTCTTCATAGAAGAAAGCTTATTTCTCACATCCATTGTCAGTTTTCCTTGTTACTGACACAATTAATGTAACCAGGGAACCCATGCAGAATATTTGTTTTAGAAAAAATCATGGTTTTGAACTTTTAAGAGGAATTGTTGTAATTCTGTTAATATCTTAATTTCATATATTTACTCTTTTCTGTTCTTAATTTTCACTCAGATTTAACATCCGATTGTTATCTGAACATTTATTGTTTTCTGAAGGAAAGTCAGTTTATATTTTACGGCCAGTGTCTATCTTAAGATAATCATTGGTTTAAAGAAAAATGTCTAAAGGAAAAAAAATATATATATATTTATAAGCACATATAGGCAGGGAAAACACCCTTCCTACAAAGTCAGATTTTATAAATGGTTGATAAAATGAAATTATAAATTCTTATCCATAAACATGTTTTACATTTCTCAAGATGATGAAGAATAGTAGTTGCAAAAAGCTTGAGTTCTACTCAATGATCCTTGTGGGTCCCTTCCACCTATGACCACCATTCCACCCTTCTATGATATCAGAAAATACAACTGATATGAAGAGATATTTAACATACAGCTAAACAGCAAAGATTAAGGTTCATCCTAAAAATTGAGTTAGAAACACTGTTATGTTTGAAGCCTCTACATTTACATATGAAAGACCATAGCAATGGTAATGAAGCTAAATACAAATTTTGCCAATAATCTGATTTTGTTTTAGCATTGTCTTTTCTTTCTCTTATTCAGAAGTAAAACTAGAAAAATCTATATGCTTTACTGTATTTCAATCTTTCCTTCTTCCTCTAAAATGATAGATTGTACAGGAATAATAGATATAGTTAAAGATTCTCAGGCAGATGCTTTTTTTTTTTTTTTAATTATTATTATTATTTTTTATTCCCATAGTTGTGGTTATTCCCAGTTTGAACCCAGCAGTCAGATATTAATTTTAAACTTCAAAAATCAATAACATTGAATGAACTGCAGACAGTGTTTTTTATGGCTGATAAATAGCTAATACATATATCTTAAGTTTGTTAAAAGATGTAGAAGTTATTTCAGAAAAATTAACAAACATCTGTAATGCAATTTATAATACGTTAGTTTAACTTCTCTTGCTACTTATTTTTGTCTGGATCTTAAGCTTGGTTTCTAGCCCCTCTTGTGTGTCTGAACAGGACTTGTTTATGTGTATGTGTTCTTCACTAATTATCTCAGCTGACCAAACTAATTAATGTCTGTAAACATCCAAACACATAAGCTGTTACAAATATTCAACTGCAGAAAAGTAAATAGAATACTACAGCCATCATTATTAAGGACAAATAGAAGACAAAGATGTTTATCTCTATGCCTAAAGTGAGCATTTCTTCTGCAATTGCAAAAGCAACCTTACTCTACAATGTGATTTTTAAAGCAACAAAGTCACTACTAAGATCATATTTAATTTGAAAAGACATCTGAATTCCTACATATACTGTACAAGGTGATAAATATGATTTCTAAGCACTATTTAACTGACATAGTAATGCAAAACTCTGGTTGAATAAATCATAAAAAAAAATATTTCATCTTTTGCAATCAAACCCATTGTAGCACCTTAATAAATCCCAATCCAGCCTTCTTCTTGGGCCCCATTGACCTGAGGTATTACGTCTAGGCTATGATTGGAGATACTATAATAAAAGTTTCCAGGAAGGGAGAAAAAAGATTAAAATGGTAGGAAAATACCAGTTTGACAGGAATTACAATATTTTGCAACTATTTTGCAACACTAAAGGAGGTAAAGTTTGACAGAAATTGGTACATACTGACTGCAATACCAATTATGTATACGTGTATATACATATGTAAATAATTTCTCAGAGTTTGTGTTGAATATATACATTAACTCTTTGTGTGGCTCATCTAATTTAAGTTACTTCCCGTATAAAGTAAACAACAAGCAACTGTGTGATGTCACAACCACAATATTTTGTAAATCCCACTTCCTTAAAAGTACAGAACATACAAGTTACAGCACAACAGTAAAGTACTGTACCTGAAACAAAACACGCTATTTTATTTCTTTGAAGCACCATATAAGCCCATATATTTTCTATCAGTTAGCCTTGTCCTTGTATCGATAGCTGAAATCTGAAAGCTATTTCTGTTTGTCTTCACTTCTCCAGCTATGGTTGTGCAGGAGTTCCTTGATAATAAGACTTCATGTTCTGTATTTCCTTATGGCAGCCAGCTTCCCGTAGGAAGAAAAGTAGGGATAAGTAAATAAAAGTGAGAGTATTGCGAACAGTGGTTAATAAGGATGAAGGTTCTTTCTTTGCTTCTGAAGTAAAAAAAGACAGCCTTCACTACTCTCCTTTGGCTAATTTTACTAGAAATGTGAACTCTTCTACTCAATGAAACCCCATGTTTCAACTGCAATATATTCATTGTAGAAACTTGTTTGGTCCACAAGCTAGCCTTTTAATATTGTTCATTTATACATATGTATACATAAATGTATATATATATATATATATATATATATATATATAGTGTGCCAGCATTTTAATTTCTACCCTTCCTGTGCAATGGATACATTTCCCTTCCTTACTGTTGTCACAGGTATCAAAGGCACAGAACTGTGAAGAAAGGAGTTTGTGAACAACAAAATAGCTAGTACAGTATTGTCCCACCCCTTCAAGAAAGTCTGAAATGTTCAGGAGAACAGTTCTCCTTTTACCCATTTGCCCTTTACTGTCTGCCATTAAATGTACATGTACATCTCTTGTCCCTGCTCTCCTACGCAAGCTGTTGCAAGCACCACACTGAACATTGGTTTGTTACTGGGTACATACCTTAACTGAGCTTCTCAATTGAGTCTTAAAAACTAGAATACATCATAACATCATTCTGAAGGTGTTTAAAGCCCTCTTCATGAAAATTATATAAATCTTCCGATCGGTAAGAAAAATCATTTAATTTCATATCTGCAATCTTCATCATGATCCCTGAAAGAAGTATAGTTCTTGTTCACTAATCCTTCTCCAATTTTTTTAATATGTTTTATGAGTATTAAAGTATAAAGTGGAAGCAGAGTTTAGTATTCTGCTTTCAGTGATGAGAGCAGAAGGCAGGTATTGATGTGAGAGTTTTTGCTATATTACTATATATTTATAGATTTCTATATGTATTTCTATATATATATTTCTATATATATTTCTATATTTCTATAGCAATAACTTTGGAAGTATAGATAAAGTGCATATTTTTTTACTAGATGGCATCAACCCAGCCTCTTAAGGTAAGAGGAAGGGAAAAAAAACGGAAGAAAAAGAAACCGCTATACTACTGAGGAATTCAGTTTGTTTATTCCCAACTAAAATATTAAATACATAGTTACCACAGGAACATAAAGTATTCAGTTTTAAAGTTGATTCTAAACTAGCATTCCAAACTGGCATTCCAAACTATTTGAAGGTAACCTTTAACTGTAAGCATAAAAAACAAAGGAATACATTTCTTTCATTCTGAGATAAGGATTGTATTTTCTACCAATAACCACCTTGATCAAAAAATTGAAAGGCTCTGTTAAACAAATCTATATCTGAAACATTAATATATAACAACAAACACAGACTTCTGGGTACCACTGTTCAACAAGCACCTGCTTATTCTAGTGGATCTCAACCTGAGAAGCTTTGTAACTTTTCATAATATTCAAGATCACAAGCTAATTATTATTATTATTTTTAATCCAAACTCACTCTACACATATGAGCACAGACAGCTGGAAATTACGTACATGTATGTGCTACAAAAGCAGTATGTATCTTAAAGATTAGAAAAAGCCCTTACATACCCCCAGACTGAAAAAAAGTATGTTTACAAAAAGCATGAATACAAGTTGGCATGATAAACAAATGTTAAACAATGACTGATTATCATAATGAACCATCTATCTGTAATTGCTAGAAAGCCCTACATGAGATATTACGATTTTATTGTCTAAATGAGTATTAATTATGGTATGTCAAATTGCACGATGGAATAACTGAATCATAAAATATACTGAGTTGGAAGGGAGCCACAAAGATCATCAAGTCCAACTCCTGGGTCCCCAACGGACCACTCAAAAATCAAACTATGTCTGAGAACATTGTCCAAGAAATTCTTGAGCTCAGGCAGGCTCAGTGCCATGACCACTTCCCCAGGGAGCCTGTTCCAGTGCCCAGCCTCCCTCTCAGAGAAGAATATTTTCCTAACATCCAGACTGAACATGATGCATCTTTATGCTGCTCCTTTGAGTCCTGTTGCTGTCACCAGAGAGAAGGAATCAGCGTCTGCCCCTCCTCTTCCCTCATGAGGAAGCTGTAGGCTGCCATGAGGTCTCCCAGCAGCCTCTCCTCCAGGCTGAACAAATCAAGTGACTTCAGCCACTCCTCATAAATCTTGCCCTCTAGATCTATCTCCATCTTTGTAGCCCTCCTTTGGATGCTCTCTAATGGTTTTCTCCTTTTTGTATTGTGGTGCCCCAAACAGCACACAGTACTTAAGATGAGGCAGAACCAGTACAGGGCAGTGCAGGACAATCACTTCCCTTGACTGCCTAGCAATGCCGTGCTTGATTCACCTAAGGATGCAGTTGGCCTTCCTGGCTGCCAAGGCACACCATTGACTCATATTCAACCTGCTATTGACCAAAAACCCCAGGTCTCTTTCTGCAGGGCTGCTTTCCAGCTTCTGGTCTCCCAGTCTGTACATATTGCCAGGGTTGCCCTGTCCCAGGTGCAGAATCTGCCACTTGCTCTTGTTAAACTTCATATCGTTCGTGATTGCCTGGCTCTCTAATTTGTCAAGATCCCTCTGCAAGGCTTCTCTATCCTTTACAGAGTCAATAGTCCTCCATGTTTAGTGTCATCTGCACTGAAACAGCTAAACACTAAAACATTCTAAACACTTTCTCATACTATATCCAAGTAATTTATGAAAATGTTGGAGAGAACTGGCCCTAATACGGAGCCATGAGAAACCCTACTAGTGACTAGCCACCAGACTGATGTAACCCCATTTACTATATACCTTTGAGTCCAAACCGTCAACAATTGTTCACCCATTGTACTTTTTTTTTTTTTTTAATCTAGCTGAACGTTTTGTCCCAAAGGATACTGTGAAAACCAGTATCAAAAGCTTTACTGAAATTCAAGAACATCATTTCATTATTTCATCAATTCATTACATCAGTTGGCTTCCCTCGGTCAACTAGATGGGTGACCTAGTCAGAAGAGGAAATTACATTTTTTAAGCAGGACCTTCCCCTTCTGAACCTGTGTTCTCTGTGATCAATGACCACATTGTCCTTCATTTTTTTTTCAATAACTCCCATAATAATCTTCTCCATAATTTTACCAGGCATTGAAGTGAGACTGACAGGCCTGTAATTACCAATAGAGTGTTGCCATTTTCATGGCTACTCTTACACACTCATCTGAAAACACATTAATCTAAACACATATAAATGTTCTCCTTTAAGTAAGTAACATAGTGTGTAATATTTTGTGATTTTCTTATAAAGAAAGCCATCACCTTCAGAAGAAAAAACATGAAGAAGAAACATTCTGAAAATACTATTGAATAAATGATGTGATCCAAAATGTCTCACAGGCTATATAAGGGGCTCAAAGAACAAATGTTAAAAAAAAAAAATCTAGTAAAAACAAATCCTTCACCACACACAACCCTGACAGCATTCCTTCCCTGCATCCCTTCAAATATAAAACTGTAGTAGACACTAAATTTCACAGGACTCTTCAGGTTCTGCTAAGATATTTTCTTATTTTCCTTGCAACATCAGGATAGTTTCATCATGCATTCTCTTGTCTAGTATCTCAGCTGCCTTACTCTTTTTCTTGTGTGTGAGTAACAACATCATTTTTACAGATATGTGCAGAGAAAAGAACAGTGCTTCATCTGTTTGCCTACGAACAATAACCAAATGTTTCAAACCTTTGAACAATTAGCACTGACTCTTCCCTGTACCTCTTAGGTACAAATTCTAATTTGCATAATTCCACATCAAATGAAAATCTAGCATAAATCCGTGAGACAAAAACAAATTGCCTAGATGATTTTTTTGAATGCAAAGACCTGGAAACAATACCTTACAGCAAAGTATTTTGAAAATTCAAAAAGTAATTCAACACTTGCTGGAGCAGGAATATGAATCTCGCCCCAGTTATGGTCATAAGACTTGATGCATCAGAAGGTTAAATACCTTTGGAAGATATCTGACATGGAGCTTATATTATCAGGTTAAATAAACTGTGATTATAAAGGATATGCGCCCATAAAACTTCTGAAACTTCACCATAATGATACTCTGTTTTCCTTGATGCAACTACTTTATATCAAATGACAACGACTTTTTACAGGAAAAAATGTACAAAAATCATTTAAAAAGAAACTCAAACATGAAAAGGGAACATTTAACTCTAGGAGGGTGATTGTTGGAGTTAAACCAGAATCAAACCCAACAACACAGGACCCAACATCCAGTCCCACCCACCTTATAAATTTTGATGCTGCCATATATAACCTAAAGTTAAAAAATACACATATTCAAGACATTCAGCAACAATTTCTAATTAACACAAAACAAAACTTCAGGGAAAGGAATAGGAAGAAGAGAAGAAAAAGGAACAAACAAAAAATATTTTTCTTTGCATAGAAGTCTCACTATTACAAGCCATGCTTGGTATCTGTGTCATTAAAATGCAGTATATTAAAATCCAGTACCTTATCACACATGCATAGAGTCCGCTGTCTTGTACCACTGTTGGTCGGAACCAAATGGAGTCTTCTTCTTTGCTCATTCTAGTTCCATCAAAAGCTATAGGTTCCTCAAAATCTCCTGGTCCAGAGCTTTTGTACCACATCAAACTGAGTCCAGCACTTTGTGCTAGGGAGTAATTAGCTCTAATATATCCATAAAAAAGTGCACATTTTATACGAACAGGTTCTCCCACTAGAACTTGATATTTCTTGTAATCCACAGACCAGTCAGTGCATCCATCAACTAAAAGAGAGAAGAAAATTAAAAGATATTACCAGAGAGCTCAGTTTATATTGCAAGCTTTATTAGAGCGTACTGCATTTATGCAGAGCGTACTGCATTTGAGACAAAGTCCATTGAGTGAATAGCAGTAATCTTCTGATCCCTGAAAAATTAACTGTATTTTCACACCATTTATTTCTTGTACTTTTCTATGCAGAACAAAGTTAATAAGACAATTTGCATTAAATGCTGATAATTTCTGAGATAACTGAGCAATTGTTCTTTTTGTTTTGTGGAACTCCAGCATGAGCAGTTAGAAAATACTGAAATTAAACTGATGCAACACGGAAGCCATGTGGGACACAGGGTGTCATAATCACTGAATTGCATTAATCAAATAATTTCAGGATAACAATGCAAAATAAATAAGCATTACTCAAGAGATGTTAGGACAAGGAACTGCGGACTGAATCAAAAACTATGAAAGTTGGATTTGAAGGAGTAAAAGCTGTCTTAAAAACAGAAACAAGAGAAAATGTGCAAAAAGAGCGTGCCAGGCTCTTAATTCAATTTTCTAGAAGTTCACTGCAGATTTCTTAAAATGATTCATGTTTTTATTTTTTCCTGTCCTGATTAGAAATAGTTTTATAATAATTTTCATATTATTCACCTGTTGAATAATGTCAGACAATATCAATACCGTTCCAAAACAACTGTTCCTCAGAAGGCAATATCAGAATCCTTTCGCTTTCAAAAGAACAATCCCTCCCCCCCAAAAAAAAAGAAAAAAAAAAGCCCCACAAGATTTTAATAAAAAATACCAAAACAACTAAAGGAGAATATAAACTTAATTCCTACAATGCTTTCCTTAATGACAGTTTATGGATTTCATTTGGTTTGTTGGTTGGTTACTTGGTTTTGATTTGTTTCTTTGTCTTTTAAGGTGTTAAGTGAGGAAAGTGTGCTGCTGCCTGGCTGCAGGGGCCTGCCTGGTGCACACTGACTCTACCCAGACTGGGGGATGTGGCAGCTGTTTCCAATTGGAAGGTCCAACTTGTACCAAAGCTAAGGACATAGCTAAGGACATGGCCTGGAGACGCACTGACACAGATAGAGACGCACAGACATACTGACACAACTGGTCACACAGGCTGCCTCAGCCAAGGCCTGCTTCCTGCAGAACTTACGCACAGGACACAGCTAGCTGAGACCCCTTGCTCCTCTCCAGCTGGTAGAGGTCAAAGTCTACTAGCGAAGGCACATACACGGGACTCGCTCTAGGTTCACAAGCACACACACATTCACAGATTCTTACAGTACTGGCACAGCCACCTAGCACCCCTCTCCAGATCCTGAGCCCCATACCCACTTCAAGGTCGCCTACTCACTGGCTGGTCCAGCTTGAAGTTTGCTGCACAAACACAGCACTCGCACCCTTGTGCACACCACATTCACAGGTCTCCCTAAGCATACTAGCATGGACTCCCTGCCCACCTGATACCCTAGTCCAGATCCAAGGCCCTCACTACTCCCCATCTGGTCCAGCTTAAAGTTTGCTAGTGAATACCTCCTCCCCTTCCCTTCCCGCCCCTCCCCCTCCACCTCCTCCTCCCACAGAGCAGATTGGCAAGATACAGGCATGTGCCCCCTCCAACAGTGGCACAAGGCTGTGACCCCCAGCCCTGTTGTCCAGCTGACAACATGGGGCTCACACTTGCCTCACCCATTCTGATCCACACAAGTAGCTGGTTTGGGAAAAGACATTGTTCCCACCCAATGTCTGGGAGCAGAAGACTCTAATTGCTCTAGCAGCTGATGCTGGGACCCCCTCTCTCCAGTAGCTGGCATCACAGGCCAGGGGCGTCCAAATCCCTGGTGTCTGACTCTAGTAGTTGGCAGCAATTCCACTTACATACAGAGAGGCCTCAACAGCAGCTGGCACTTAATCATTGCAATGCTCATGTGCATAGGAGAGAGACTGTGAATATGCAGAGAGAGTTAAGAAAACGTTTAATGAGATAAATAAGATAGGACAGACTGGTGATCGGGCACAAAGCTTGGCCATACAACAGCACGTACTGGCCCCAGTTTACACATTGGTCTTTTTCTAGCCATCCCTGCTCCTGTTCCTATTTCCCCTTGCACACCACCAATGGATTTGAAGAGCTCTGCAGTTTCTACACCTTCCCAGTCTGGATGCTGGAGTTGACAATCTTACCAGATGCAAGGTTCATCCTTCCTGGAGGTAGTGCCTGTAGCATTTTAGCCCACCAATTAGTGTGACCGGGCAGTTTGTTTCTTGTGATTGTCTCCCCGTTTAGAAATCCTGTCAGTCCAGCTTCAATAAACATTCCTACATTCTCACATGCCCTTATCAATTAGTTTGACTGACCAGACTTGGTTTCCATCACTTCTTCCTTTTCTTATTATCCCTTGTTGCATTGGATAAACATCCTTGCCAAATACTGTTAAAGGAGCAGACACTCTACTTCCATATACCCTCACAGAAAGAATTTCAACAATGAAAATTCACAATTAGGTTCATTCATTTAAAACTTTGTTGTTAAGCACTGCCTAGCTAACTAGGCCCTCACACCAGACACTATACAGCAATCAGTACATACAAAGGTCAATTTATTTCACCTTAAAATGCATACCTATGATTCATGTAAGTATTTGGCCTTTGCATTTGCCACTTCACAGTGCTAAGAGCTTGCAGAGCAAACATAGAAAATCAAAAAAAAAAAAAAAAAAAAAAAAAGTCAGTCTGTGCAGTGAACAGAATTCTCATAGTGAAATATATGCCTTTGGACTGTCTCCTCCTATGTTTACTTTTAAGGACAGGAAAAGACATTATGTCCCTGTTTTCATATTCCTACTCAACAGTCCCTAAAAATTAGTAAACTTGACAAGGCTCTAAAAAGATGGAGATGAATGTTTACAGCAAGTGAAGTGAATGGATACAAAACTGCAGTATGGCTTTCCATAGGACTTAAGAATCTAACTTCCATTTATTTCCAAATTCATTTACATCCTTGATCATTTCATATTTTACCTTTCTAAAAGAGCATTCTCTCTCTGATCTGATTCTATTTCTCTCTGCTTCTAAATCCCAATGCCAAAAATGAATTAATATACACCTCTAAGCAGCATTAATTCCATTATGCAAGTTAACAGCTAATAGCTTCTTCATCATACTTGATTATCAAATTGTAATATTGCCTTTCACTGTCTAATTAAGTTACTACACTTTCATTTATATTAGTCTTTTTTTTTTTTTTTTTTTCCTCCCCTCTCAGGATGTTTGGCTCTCTAATGGCTCTCTATTCCTTGAACTTGAGGAATCCATGAATCCTACAATAATACACCAACTCGGTTTCCAGACTTTCTATTTAATGAAGAATAAACTACGCAGAGCAGATTTTCAACTATTTTAAACTTTTTTTTCAGCATGCTATTCCCGTACCAAGGATCACATGAAGTCCATTTTATTAGGCTCAGGCATAGGGCCTAGAAGGCATTCTATAGTCATGAACAAACAGACAAAATATCCAAAGTTTTGCTTGAACTAACATTTTCAAAGTTTCATTCTTGAGTTTTAAGGAGAATATTAAAAATAAACTAAGTATGTAGGAATTGCACTTACATTAATTCTCTGTGACATATCTATATGATATATATATTTGGATGACATTTCTGTGGAAAGAAAATGTAAATCAAAATCTCCTAAACGTATAGAATTGTATAATTTTTAACCTTAATATTTCATATCACAAAGTAAAACAAACATTAGATTTTAATGTAACTATCTACCAAACTACTTAGTAGTTTGTTGGCAATAACCATATCAGTATGTCTCACCAGATGGATTAAGAGATCAGCAAGTTACACAAATATGAATATTAGTGTGCTCATAAGATTATGGATTTGTATTATATATATATATATATATATATATATATATTAACTTGAGCTTTAGTAAAAGTTCTAATTTGGTTTGCTTGCTTGCTTGTTTTGTAAAATTTAAATATCTGTGACGTCATTTTTAGATACACAAAAACAGACAAGTAGCAGGTCATGATGTGACATTGGGCTTATGTGGTGAACTTTTGGTAGCAGGGGGCAGGGGCTACAGGGGTGGCCTCTGGAAGGATAACCCAGGAGCTTCCCCACTTCAAACAGAATCAGTTCCATCCAGCTTCAAAAGGCACCTGCTGCTGGCCAAAGCTAAGCCCTTCAGTAATGCTGGCAGTGTCTCTGTGAGAACATACTTTAAAAATGGTGAAAACCACTGCACAATATCTGTGAGAGAGAAAATTTGAGAGGAACAATGATGCAGCCCTCCAGGTCAGTGCAGAAGGAGGACAGGAAGTGCTCTAGGCATAGAGCAGCAGCTCCCCTGAAGGCCATGGAGAGGCCCCTGGTGGAGCAGGCTGTCCCCCTGCAGCCCACGGGTCCCACATGGAGCAGATCTCCGTGCTGCAGCCCATGGAGGAGCCCCAGTGAAGCAGGTGGATGTGGCCTGGAGGAGGCTGCAGCCCATGGAGCAGGCCCCAGGCTAGAGCTGCAGCCTGTGGAGAGGATCCCATGCAGGAGCAGTTTTTGAATAACCACAGTCCACAAGAAGGAACTAAGAAGAACTAAGCTGGACCTGTTCTTGAAAAACTGTAGCCCAATTGCAGCAGGCCATGAAGTATCCATGGGAGGGACCCCACACTGGAGCAAGGGAAGAAAATGAGGAATTAGGGGCATAAATGAAAAGTTATGAACCCCTATTACCTACTATGCCACTTGGGGAGGGGTAGGATGAGGAGATAGTGGAAGAGTTGGGAAAAAAAGAATGTAGTTAAGCCTTAGAAGAAGGGAGAGGTGTTTTTGTCTTTTTTTTTTTTTTTTTTTTTTTTCTCTTACTATCTTACTTAATTTTTTAATTGGCAATAAATTATATTAATCTTCCCCTAGTTGAGTCTGTTTTGTCTATGGCAATAACTGGTGAGTGATCTCCTTGCCTTTATCTCAACCAATGCATTGTTTTCATCCTATTTTCTAACCCTGTCTTGTTAAGGAGAAATAAGGGAGCAGTACAGTAGGCACCTGGCAGCCAGCCAAGGTTAACTGACCACAAACAACTACAAAAGAGAAACCCATGATTTAAAACATTAAAAAATGTCTGAGATTTTTAATTATCCAAGATAAAATGAGGCAATCCATGTCCTTTTCAGAAAAATGGCTTTGATCAAATTCAGAGATCTTAACAAAACATTTGTACTCTTTTCAGCATGGTCTTTCAAATGGAGTGAACATGACAGCACTTCGCTTCATACTTACATAAATATCATACCATGTTAAACTCTGCTTACACTGATGTTCAAATCACAACTGTATTAACCTTATCACAGCTGGAAGCTTTAATACCTTAAAATTCTTAGAGGAAATACCTCACGCTACTTCACAGACAATGTAACTTCATCTATTCTCCTAGGTGTTAATGCAATTTGGAAAGCTATAAGAGAAGCTCATAATTCTCATCATAAGACATAGACACCATTCTGTGATAATGGTGATGTTTTAGGAGGTAAATGTCTATCTGTGCTTGAAATGTTCCTATCCCACTGCAACAGAGGAGTATAAAGAGTCTTAAAAACACATAGTCTAGTCATAGTCTTCAAAATGAGATTACTGTGAATACTACAACAGATGATAGCATGCATGCACTGTAACTGGCACTTCCTACATACACTCTGCATGTGGTGCATAGAGTACATATGCATTTTTCAGTCTAGGAAAACTTGGATGTATGAGGAACCTGAAATCCTGAAATCCTGAAATCCTTATTTCCAACTCCTTGAAGCATGCAATTTTCAAAGATTAATTATATTCAAGATGCCTTTTATGTTCAGAGAAATCTTTAGATTTTTCTATTGACATTGGTACCTTAAAAATGTCACATATATACGCAGTTAGGTGTTCAATACCTGTGTTACTACCTTCATAAGCAGGGACATAAAAGAGCTAAGGTTTAAAGTTTAATATTAAATATTAATATTAAATGTTAATATTAAATAGATCGAGGTATTTCTATTCAATTTTGTATTCTAATTTTGGTTTATTTCTATTTTGACAGGATTTTCTTTATTTTCTTTACATGTAGGCAAGTATTTACTGAAGAAAAAAATTAATGCTTCCCTTTTTAGTTATTGCTGCTAGAGGCACACAATCAACATCTACATTTATGCTGGTGAAAAACAACTGCGGAAAAGAAATTCCCTCAAGACTTACCAGATGTTTTTATTTTTATTGTCACATCATAAAGCAGTCAATCATCTTTTTATATTATTATTATTATTTTATGAATTGGAAAATTCATCAGCTTTGAAATTTCAGAACTGCATTTAAATGAATGGTTTCAGTCCCTGATCTCTATTTTAATATGCTGCCAGCTATTGCTGCACATAACAACATAATAGAGAGAGGAGGGTGAATATCATTCACTCAGTTATTTCTTTGAGTGATTTCAAGGTATGAAGTAAACCACACTACACCGCTGTCCTAATAATGAGATTGTTTTGATGGATAAACAAGCTCCTCATGGGCTGTAATTTTTTATAGGACCCAGGACACAAAATAATTTAACATTTCAAAGAGGTTTTCCCTTTCATTTTTCAGGATCATATTCATGATTTTCAAGAGAAAATTCAGTGCTGAAAAGGCGAAAATAGAGCTACTGCCTCCTGGGTTCACTGCTACAACCTGGCTTCATTCAAAAGCTTTGATTCAGCTTATAGGTTTCAGAGTTCATGTAAGTCTTCAAGTTTCCAATACATTGATCAAAATCCACATTCCTGAAATCTAAAAATCTAAACAATTTAGGTGTGAAATTAATTGGAAACAATTACCCTAAAATATTCACAACTCTAAGTCAATAACAGTAAATTCTTCCAAATCTATTTCATTTAATATATGTATATATAAATATATATATTACTTTTTTTTTTTTTTTTTTCTGTTTATCTGTGTTTGTTGTTCCATTCTTAACCTGATGACCTATATACAGAGCTATGCAATGTCACCATGCACTTTTTATCTATTTGCCAATTGCCAGCCACATCAGGGCTTTTGAACACATCCGCCATTTGCAACCAAATAGGACAGGGAAGAGATTTCATAAATTGTAAAAGATGGGAAAAAATTGTGAAATAAGGGAAAAGGCACCTGGTCTTGGACCTAGAGCTTGGAAAAGAAGGCATTAGTGGAAGAAAAAATTAGATAACAATAGTTAGGGAGAGAAAATGTGATGGGCAGAAAAAGTGAGCAAAGGTATTGTAGCTGTGCAGCTAAGATTTTTTGTGGAAATTGGAAGTGAGGGGAAATCTGTCAGGAAAACCAGCTCCTTTTCATAGGCTGTTCATAGAAAAACTTGTTGAAAGATTATCAGGAGATGCACAAGACTTAAAATGAAATGACTTTCCATATAAAGTTGTTCTACAGCAACAATTTTCACAATATTTAACCTTCAAAATCACAAAATTAAAACCATCAATCTGCTCTGGATTATCTCATTTTACCTACCAGGATTGTTTCTTTTTGCTTAAACTAGCCAGCATTAAAAATAAAAATAAATAAATAATAATAATAGTAATTTCAGATGAGCACTAATCATTATAACACACTCATTAGTACTTGTGCCTATTAGCTCTATGTAACATAACACGTGGTATTCTATTGCGTGTTCTTTTTATGAAGAAATGCAAAAATATCTATTTTTGGTTTGCATATCCTTTCATTTGCTATAAAATGAATTATAACAAGAACAAAGAAACAGAGTTAAAAATGTAACATGCATGGGAAGATGAGACAGAAAATGAGTTCACTTCTATTCTTAGACCACTTAGATTTTGTACTTTCAAAAAAGTACCAGTATAAAATTGGAAACATGAAAAAATACAGATTTATCATTGGTAGTAATGTTTTCAAATGAATTCATCAAGTGTATTTTATACATTTTTACATTACCTTTTTTAACTAAAGCTGCTATTACAGCTCTGCATGCTACTATGCAGCCCTTATGTCTGAGACAGTACTTTCCTTCTGAAATCACATTTTACATTCTTTATAAAATTCTGTCAAAAATTACCTTGTAGGCTACTAGAATTGTGTGGTGGCTGTTATGAGAGGATGCCAATAAAGGAAAAGGAAGAACATTTGAGGGATACAGAAAAGTTATTTTGATTCATATCATTTATTAAATGTTAACTCCTAAAAATTATAATTTTTTCCAGCCTCACTTGAGAGAAGCATTAAAAGTGGCAGATTCATTAGTTGGGAAACCATGGAAAATGCACTCATCCAGAGTAATGGAGAGCGCGCCCTATAGTTTGCCTTGAAATAATTTTAAATGCTTTATTTCTTGGCTTCAGAATACTACATTAAGATGAAACAAAGTACATATACCTAAGTATTGGATTATTTAGGTTTAAGATAAGAGTGAAAATATTTTTATGTCTATCTAGTCAAAATTCCTTATGTCATTCTTTCTTTTTCCTACAACAAGGCAATAGTATTTTTGCCTGAATTAATAGAAATCCATTAATTATCACCATTACATATATATATATATATATATAAAGAATATCAAAGCTGTTTAAGAGAGAATAGAATAAATATATTTTGCAACACAGAACTACCTTGAATGAGACACTCCCCTCTTCCTACCCCCCACTCCCCCCCCCCCCCTTTTTTTTTTCCTTTTTTTCTTTTTTTTTTTTTATCACTTAGCATGATGTTAGTTGTTGTGGAATATTCCTTTGGCCAACTTGGATTGGCTGACCAGGCTGTGTCCACTCCCAGTCTCTTGCCCAATCCTTCCCCCAAGTCTTGTCTGCTGAGATGAGTGAGAGAAAGAGAAAGCCTTGGTGCTGTGCAAGAGTTGCTCAGCAATAGTCAAAATGCTGATATGTTATCAACACTGATTTGGCCTCAAATTCAAAACACAGCACCATATGGCCGACTAAGAAGAAAATTAACTCCATCCCAAACAGACCTAGTACAGAGGTACCTAATCTTTTGTGTGCTTCTGTATGCTACCTTCTTTCAGTAATGTATCTTCAAGGCAGACAGGATCTAAGACATCTATACATGTATATTTACAGTTACATCATAAAGCATAATGTAATCAACAGCCACAAAACATAGCAGTTGATTTACTAGTATAATTTCTGTTGACCTGATATAATTTTGATCATTAATGATCTGAAATGTTTGGGTTTTGTGTGTGTGTGTGTGTTTGTTTTATTTACTATACATCTTTATTTGAGGACAGTTCCGCAGCCTTTCTTTCTTTCCTGACTACTCTGGAGTATCAGCAGTTCATTTTAAGACGTTAAGAATACAAGTCTCTTCCCTCCTTAGTCTCCAAACATTTTATGATTTATTTTGAAAGTTAGCTTCTCATTGGTGCAACTGCCTACAATCTGTATTGTTCACTATACGATTTAGGTACCTGAATTGTGATATATAATCTTAGATTTCCCAATTGAATTGTGATATATTAGATTTCCCAATTGAATTGTGATATATAGTCTTAGATTTCCCTCTGGAATTACAAATGACTGAAACAGTAACTCAACCTTAAGAGAAACTACAATGGCAAGTGGTTATTCTAATTTCTGAAAATTAAACAAACACATAGTAGGATCACTTTTAGAAAGATTTCCAAGAAAAGAGAATCCCTGAACCACAATAATGTATCATAACATCAATTGTATAGCAAATGATGTTATTTATATATAAGCGCTTCTCCATAAGCGCTTCTTACTGTTGAAACTGCTTTTGAAAATTCGTTCTGTACTCCAGTAGCTTCATTTTGGAGATTATGGGGGATACCAAGTTTTTCTTCACATTGAAATTTCAGTAACACATGGGACAGCAGCTACACTTTATACCTTCATAATTTTTATCCTGCAAAGAATATGGCTGCATTATCAAGTTGCTGAATATCAGCTGAAATGAAATAACTGAACATGCGAATATTCTCCATGTGCACTAAATATGAGAAAATTCAACAGATTTGTTTGTAATACAAAAGGATTACAATTGGTCAAATTACAACATGTGTATAGGAGAGTGCAATCACCTTGCTGCTGTGGCTTAGCTGCTGGAAGTTTCTTAAACTGCAGTAGCATGGATGCTTGACTGGGACTATACAGAAATGAAAAGATTTGTAGTAAGTGCTTCAGAGGATCTGAGACCTGAAGAAACATTTACTTCAAACAGACTTTGATTCAAAGGAATTTTCTTACTTTAAAAAGTTCAAAGATTAGAAAGTCTAAGCATGTAATTAAGTATACATAAGCCATAAGGTTGCCCACAATAACACATATTAAAAATGCATATTTCTGTTTCTCATTCTGTTCTACACTATCTTTCACTCTTATAATAAATGGAGAGAATTAATATTTTAAAACCATGATCTTGGACTGACAATTTTCCTTGCCATATTACACGTTAACTGCATACACCTCCTACGAATTTTGATGACTATTTATAGTCTACAATTAATGCTGCTATGCTCAAACTGTAGGCATGGACGTATTGAAAGGCATAGTCAGACAGACATTTGTATCTGTATCTACAACTAAGTAGAGTTAAAATACAGTACAATATTTAACAGTGTAAAGCATTTCTAGGAAGTTTTTTTCTTTTACTCAATATGAAAAAGTTACTTATTTCTGTCAAAGCTGACAAGTTTTTTTTAAATAATCTGCGATATATGTGCATGCATATCAGAGCTTCATTTTGACTGTGTATGTATCTGCGCACAAAAAAACTGAGCAAGCAATTACAGTGTTCTGTTTGGTTGTGGCTTTTGTGGCATCAGCGTGTGGCCTGGCAATGAGTACTTCTGCATTGGAAGCCAGAGGGCTTTTCCATGGAGTAGGTCAGACCATCAATGCCCTATCAACAGACTTGGGGAAATAATTATTAAAGACAATAAAATAAAATAAAATAAAATAAAATAAAATAAAATAAAATAAAATAAAATAAAATAAAATAAATGTACCCTTGGTGTAGCTGTCCCTTTGGCAGGGCTCACATTTACTTTAAAACATCATTGTCATTTGTAAATGTTGTGTTACATAACGGTACATACTTTACATAGCAGTAGTAAAAAACACACATCTTGGTTGATATTGCTACATTATGGGTGTATTACTTAATGTGTAAGCATACAAGTATCCAGGGCTCAGAAAGAGACACATTTGTCTTCTCTTTTGCATTTATTTTCAATCCCAAGAATCATTGAAAAGTTTCTGTGTGAACACCTCAATGGCCAAAGGAATATTTTGTATTACTCTGAAGCTTACTATACAGCTCTCAGTACCATAACAATTAGAAAACACATCTTAGCCAAAATAAGGAACTTGGTCATTGTCATTTGGGATTTTTTTAATTAACAGAAATCTCTTTTTATAGCAAAAGTACTTTTATCTATTAAATAACAGGGTTGCAAGAAAAAAAAAAAAAAGCATAACTGCTCCACACAACTACAATGAGAGCTTACATCTGTGTGCAATCCAGGGACCATTTATCTTTGAATTGCTAAAAAATAAAATAAAATTAAAAAAAATAAGAACACATTTGCTTATGAAACAGAAATAAAATTTTTATTAAAGACATTTTTATGGTGTAAATTATTTTCCTGCAGATGCTACCAAGTCCAAAACATGGTAGCTTAAAGCCAACAGGAAATTCATTAAAGACTTAGTAAGGAACAACAATATTAACTGAACTTTAAAGAGAAAATATACAGTAAATCTCACTTCACAGATTACAAAAAGTCATTATAAATCTGTTTGTACACTTTTACTTTCATTTAAGAAGAACTTAGAAGGGCTCATATTATTATAGCATCTGGCCTTTTCCTTTTTTTTTTTTTTTCCCCCTATATTAAGTCTAGAAGCTAAAGCTTACAAAAGTTATTAGGTTTTGTAAATCTTTGCTCCACAGTTTGACATTTCCTCTGTTCCCATATGCTACATACTTGCCACACTTAAGCCAGCTTACCAAAGAGAAAGAGGCCACTAGAGTAATACAGTAGTTCAGTACTTTAATCTCATTAGGTAACAGAAATGAAAATCATTACTATTTGAGTTTGAGAAGAAAACTTTGCTTCTTTCACCAACACTTATTTTAAAGCTCAGCATGAAGGTTTGGGATGAAGTGAATCTAAAGAAACAGAAAGGATTTAATTGAGTTAGGAAGCCAAATCCCATGGGTCTCAGATAAAAAGCTTCTTCAGGTATAATTATGGATCACGTAAGCATGCTGATGTGCATAGCTGCATTGAATTTCAAAAGCAAATTCACAACATCAGAGCATTTCCATTTCTCTGCTTATGCTATTCCCCAGAATACATCCAAAACAAAATTAAGACCTGTTAGAAAAGGCAAACAAAATACTTTTTAATATTCTAATATGTTTTTGCATCTTAACTTTATAAAAGCAATAGAGTTTTTTTTTGTTGTTGTTTTGTTTTGTTTGGTTTGGTTTTTTTTAAAGGCAAAGGCTGCACATAAGCACAGAGAGAGAAAAGCAGTTACTCTCTACTTCCCATCAACAAGCATTGTTTGGCCACATCGCTGGGAAGCAGGGTCTCAATACACGTAGCAGTTGTTCAGCAGGGCAGGCAGTTCCACAATGAGAGCCCACTCCTCTCCTTCCCCTTTCCCACCTTTTATTGCTGAGTGTGACATCATGTGATATGGAATATCCCTTTAGTTGGTTTAGGTCATCTGCCCTAGTGATGTCTCCTCCCCATCACTTGCCCACCCCCATCCTGCTGGCTCTTGGGGAGGGAGTCCTGATGCGGTGCCGGTATTATGCAGCAATAGACACAACACTGGTGTGATGCCAGTGCTATTCTACCTACACATGCAGAGCACAGCACTGTATGGGCTGCTTCAGGAAAAGTTAACTCCATCCCAGCCAGACCCAGCACAACCATAATTGATGCAAATCAAATTACAGGATCTGGACTTTAGACACTTCAATTGCAACTGGATCATTGAATTCCAAGGTAGAAAAAAATATATATATATAATGCAGTTTTATGTTGATTTATTTTAAGAATTCTTTTAACTTACATCTTACACGAAATGCTACAAATTGGGTCAAACTGACTTCAAAATATGTTTCTACTTCTCTTCAGTCTAAGGCTTTATAATGTAGCAAAAACACATTGAAAACATAAACTTTATAAATTACTTTGAACATTAGATAAATAAATCTTACACTGTCTTTGTAAGTGTGCATATAAGATAGGCAAAGTGCATATTGAATACTTATTGACATTTCTCAAGTCAGGAAGTGAGGAAGTCAGCCCAATGGCATTCTCCAACTTTAGGGTTTTACATGCATGTCTACACAACCTAAATTGTACTATATTTATGTGGTATTTATCACATTATTTACATTACACTTTTATTATTTGTTGCTAATCTTCAAGAGAACAAAGAGTAGCTGTGTTTTTTGTTTGTTTGTTTGTTTGTTTTTCCTTTTTCATACAACAATTATTCTGGGAAAAAAGGTAGTATCAGCTAGGAAAACAGTGGTTAGTAACTGAAGATGGAAAGAAATTGAGCAAGAAGAGCAGGTATCTCTTGAAGTAGTAAAATTCTTTGGGTACAAAATTTATGTGCCAAAACTGAACTCATAAATGAAGCTCGCATTGAGACATACATTTCAAATAAGTGTTTTTTTTTTATTATTTATTTTATTGTTGTTGGTTGTTTGTTTTTTTTTGTGTGTGTGTTTGTGTGTATTTGTCACCATTGTGACTACACAGCACACTTAACTTCATCATCAGACAGCAACAACTAAATGCTTCTATTTTAGTAATTTTATTTGTCCTGAATCTTCAAATTGCTTTCAAGAAGAAAAGTCACAATGAATTTTGAGAATGCTACTGTTTTGATTCAAATAAATTGAATTATTTGGTTCTTTGTCTTCCATTGGCTAGGCAGATTCTTTAGCTTGTAAATATTTTATTTAACCTGTAAATATTTTCTAGGAAAGGTTAGCATTATATCATTTAGTCATTACATGGATCCTTACAGGATATATTATCCGAAGGACTATAGTACACAAAACCAACAGGACTAGGAATTACAACATCAGACAGCACGGTCTGGAAGGGAGGCTTGGAGGCTTCCCTCTTGACTTTACCCCCCTTCCTTTCCCCCCCCCCCCTTTTTTTTTTTAAATTTAAGTCTTTCTTTAAAGGAATTTTGTTGTTTGTTTGTTTGTTTGTTTGTTTTTTGTTTGTTTTTGTATTTATTTTCTTTTAACTCTGAAATTCAAAATACCCTAAAATAGGCAAGACTAAGTATAATAAACTGTACTTTCAGTCAAGTCTAGTACTCACATGCCTGCCTGAAGATGAAGTTGTTGGTTAACTCCAGAGAATTCACTAAGTATGACAGCACTGGGTAAATGCCATAAGTCTCTTAGTCTCAGTGCTTTTAATTGTATATCATATGGTCACACCTGAGTTACTTGAAAAATGGTGCCACTTTTAATAACTGAGCAATTACTAACATGGTCAAAAATCCACCAATGCAAAAATGTAAATGGAAATGTCTGTGCTTTTAACTAAAGAAGCTGGCACACAGGCTCATATTATACCATTCCAGTCAACCAAGGAATGAACATTTTTATAAAGGAATCCAATGAAATTAGAAATAGTTGTAATAGTGCCTTATAACCCAAATATTCCATTGAGGGTTACTTTTATTGAGTGATGCTTCACTCTGTTTGATCTCTGCACAGCCTTTTTGCTACCTCAAATGCACCGAGGTAAAGAAAAAGCTAGTATATTTTTCAAGATAAGGTCACAGAGCTGAAATAGATTTTGATCTGTGGTTATTTAAAATTTCTTCTGGGATTATTCAATCTAGTAACTAACTAATGTTCTTTTCATCCTCTGTGTTCCCCTATGCACATATATACACACTTACATACACACTTAAAATATTAATGGTAAATTTTGCTGCAAGATGTAAGTAATACTGGTGAGACTGAAACATGAGTGCAGACTGGAGCTGTGCAACCTGAGAGTCAGTGGTGTCACAGCCTGCTACTAATACCATAGGCAACATGTGAAACATCCAAATGAAGGCTCAGATTTATGCCAGAGGAGAGGAGTCATGTTAAAGTAGACAAATAAGCCCCATAATCTGTACAGGCAAAGATGAATGTGCGTTTGTATATCCAGATTGAGAGGAAAAAAATGAGTTGGGGCCTTTTCTTTTAGAAAAAGGAAACCGCTTCCCTCTTTATTCTCCCAGAGTAAAGGGAACAAAACTGAGAGGAAAGAAGTGCAGGAAACAGTAGGAAAAAAAAAAGGGGCTTATTTCAGGCATTATGAAGAAACAATAGTGCACAATCTTAAAAGTCAGAGAAGAAGGCGGCTAAAAAAAAAAAAAAAAGTTAACATTCACTTCTGAATTTCCTATATTACAAATATGGGGAGGAAATTTCCCCTCAATGTAAGATTTTTAGTGATAATCAGAGAATCATGGAATGATTTCGGTTGAAAGGGACCTTAAAGATCATCTAATTCCAACACCCCTGCCATTGGCAGGGACATTTCCCACTAGACCAGATTGCTCAAAGCCCCATCCAGCCAGGCCTTAAACACTTCCAGGGATAGGGCATCCACAACTTCTCTTGGCAATCTGTTCCAGTGCCTCACCACCCTCTAAGTATTATTTTTTTTTTCTGAATATCTTTTTTATTTTAAAAACATTATTCCTTGTCCTATCACTAAGTGTCCCTGACAAAGTGTCCTTCCCCAGCTTTTTTTGTAGGCCCCCTTTAGGTACTAGAAGGCTGCAATGAGGTCTCCCTGTAGCCTTCTCTTCTCCAAGCTGAACAACCCCAACTACCTCAACCCATCTTCATAGGAGAGGTGCTCCAGCCCCTTGAATCATCTTCGTGGCCCTCCTCTGGACTCATTCTAATAGGTCCTTCCTACCTTCCTATGCTGGGTGCCCCTGAGCAGAACACAGTACTCCATGTGGGGTCTCACAAGAGCAGAGCAGAGGGGGAGAATCACCTCCCTTGACTTGCAGGCCACACTTCTTTTGATGCAGCCCAGGATATGGTTGGCTTTCTGGGCTGCAAGGGCACATTGCTGGCTCATGTTGGGCTTCTCATCCGCTGACACCCCAGGTCCCTCTCATCAGGGCTGCTCTCAATCCGTTCTCTTCCCAGCCTGTATTTGTGCTTGGGATTGCCCCAGTTCATTAGCCGTTTTGCAGTCAAGTTACACAAGGTAGCAAGGGCAGGTGCTTCTATCAGCATCCTGAGGTGAGGTCTCTTCTCCCAGGATTCAGTGCTCACAGGCTGAGCACTGCACACATCCACATGCATACATGGGTAATTTCATTCACCACTTAATCTGAAGTGCTTAATTTTCACTCTCCAGGTTGCACCTTTAATAGATTCTCTTTCTCCATTAAGTAGATAGGAAATAAGTTTCTGTTAGGTACACAAACTAAATACCTAAAGTAGACAGTCTGAGTAGTCCTGATAGCATTCATTTTCCATATGCTTTATAATATACGAACTGAGTTATTCTTAAGAGGAATTGGAAAACAAAGGAAATATACTGCTTACAACATGTTGTTTTCTCTCTTTAATGAGTGCATCTCTTCATTCTTTCAAATTGCTGTATTGGATTCTATTGCTTTTGTGTGTGTGAGTATGAGTTTGTGATGGTTCAGACACAAACAAAAGGTTTTACTTAGGTATGTCTATTGCCATTAAAGCTCAAGGCCTAGAGAAAGTGGTAATTCAACTTTTGTTGTGTTCTTAAACAAACAAAACAACAGAAAGTAAACAAACAAAACAAACAAACAAACAAAAAAACAACCACGGGGCTTAAAGAAACACATTAGAATAAGGGAACGGGAAAAGAGAAATGGGCTTAAGCTGAGTGCAAAAGTTACATTTTCCTTAAATACATCTAGTATTTGCTCTTAGTACTCTGCCTGTCCGTTAACACCTCTCTAATGGAATTATTTTGAAATTTGTGGAAGTAAATTTACAGTGTTTCCCAATATGATGTATCCTATATCATAGGGGGTATTTTTGCTTATTTGTTTGTTTGTTTTTTTTTAATTTTGTGGCCAAGGTCACTAACCATATACTTCGTCATCCTACACTGCTTCCCAGAGGATGATTGAATAGGGACAGCCAAAAAAAATAAAAATAAATAAAAAAATATTAGTGGCATTGCTTCTGAGAACATTGTTTCCTCTCTTTTCACAAAAAAAAAAAAAAAAAAATAAAAAAAAAAATTCTCTTTTGTGATTATGATTCTCTAAAAATCATCCCTCAGCAGTTGTCAAGCAAGAGTCAAGTTAGCCAGCCAGCCAGCCTGTGTGAAGAAATCAGGCAACTGAACCAACCCCAGGCACTGGAGTAAACTTTCAGTGCTCCATAGATATTCTGCTCAAAAACATTTCAAAATTCACACACAGATATGTAACAGCAGATCTGTTTCACCCAGTAAGAAACAAATTAACATCTGTCCAGAAAATGATGCTTTGCTGTAGACTTTGTCTCCCACTCCAGGTTTCATTCAATTTTAATTCCTGCTCAGTTCTGTTTTTTGCTGAAGAGTGAACAACTCAGGGATTGCAACTCTGAACTTCATGTTTCCTAGCTTGTGAAAAATAGATGTGTTCTAGCAGGTGTACTTGCCAAGACAAATACAGTGTGAAAAAATAGTGGTTTTCATTATTAAGTCTGCTTTGTCAAATACGGGATTTTCAGAATCCCTGAATTCAGTAATAATATTATCTTCTATAAGAGATTAGGGAAACAAGTGCTAATTAAACTGCTGGACCACAGCCAAGCTATCACTGCTAAACAGTGTTACCTGAATAGATGAATTCAAGCAAAGGCAAGAGATGCTGCTTTAAATACATCTGTTATTTCACTTTACTAAGCCTTTCAGATAATGATACAGTCATGAAGCTTGTAAAGATAATGGATGTTTTATTTTATTTTTGGAAACAATTAATGAAAGAGTTGAATTTATTAAAAATATAAATAAAAAAACAATAGACTGCAAACACTGCAACACAACAAATGTGTGATTTCTATAAACCCTGTAAGTTTTTGAAATACAGCCTGAATGTTTTGCCTCTTTCAGCTGTAGGAAAAGTTTATGCTTCACAGCCTGTATGTAGATCAATGTAATATGACTAGCGTCATAGTTTTGGCTGAGATAGAGGTATTTTCTTCATAGAGGCCCACACAACGCTGTGTTTTGTATTTTTGATTAAAATAGTGGTGATAACAGACCTATGTTTTAGTTGTTGCAGAGCAGTGTTTGCAGAATTTTTCAGCTTCTTGTGCTGCTCTGCCAGCAAGGACACTGGAGGTGCACAAACAGCTGGGAAGGGACACAGACAGGACAGCTGACCCAAACTGGCCAAAGGGATATCCCGTACCATATGGCATCATGGTCAGCAAAAAAAAAATCTGGTGGAAATAAGGAGAAATGGGGAAAGGAATATATTCATAGTGATGATGTTTGTCTTCCCAAGAAACCATTGCGCATGATGAGCCTTGCTTTTGTGGAAGTGGCTGAACACCTGCTTGCTGATGGGAAACAACAAATGAATTTCTTGTTTTACTTTGCTTGCATACATGACTTTTGCTTTACCTAGTAAACTGTCTTTCAACCCATGAGTTCTTTTACCTTTACATTTCTCTCCTCTATCCTACCTGAGGAGAGTGGGCTATGTGATACTTAGTTGCCTGCCAAGGTTAAATCACAACAATTAGTTAATGAAATGGGCTGTTACCTACTAATTCTAGTATCCATAAATAAGAAAAAATATTATAGAAATACAGTAAATTAGAAGAAAAACTGGAGGCTGATGAAAGCAACAAATCACATACAACATACAAGCTACCTTACAATCTTACAAGGGCCATTAGGTCACATGAATTCAGAATCCATACAATTCCATTTCTCCAGTGAAGACAGTATAATCTGGAGGTTGAATGACCCCTTTAGCTCCAAAGATATCTGTGAGCAAAGTGGTACAGACGGTTACCTGCTACCCATTGTGAAAATCAGAAATGGGATTTGAGCACTAGGAAAACTTCCAGTCTTTTAAAGATCTATACTGTTTTGAACTGGATCTTCACTTTGATATCTATATCTGTTCATAATTTCTTACATGTTCAGTATAAGTATAATGCAGTGCTAGTATTGATGAAAAAGAGTAAAGATAAATTATTGAAAAGGACTCACTGTTACACTCGTTACACTGACTGTGTAACATGTCAGCGTATAATGCCATTTTCCATCTCCTGGGTATCAGATCAAGTACTGTCCAAATTCTTAGAGTGAATTAAGACAGTATTTATAGAAAACAGATGAATTAATGTTTAAAAGCCATAAGACTTGATCTATAAATGCAATGAAGCAAATTACTAAAACATCTATTTCTTGAAAAAGTTCTGATCTTCACTTCTTTCCAACATTTCCTAAAAAAGCATTTTAGATATCAAATCATGCACTGTGCAATGTTGATAGTCATATACGAAAAAAGTCTACTCCCACTATAACTTTACTCTAATGGTAGTTATTGTTCAGGAGACGTATACAAATCCATAGTGTTCATTTCTAGTTTCCTCTCCAAATGTTTAGTTCACTAGAATATGTATTTTCCCTTAATGTGTTCTTTTCTGAGTTTTTTATATTTTTATTAATACTTGAAGCATGCCTTTACCTCTTCTTTAAGAGCTTTTTGAGGCTCCCAGTAGGACATGAACCTGACTAGGAAGAAGAAGAGGAAGAAGAGACGGATGCTTCAGTGATGGTCAGTCAGTGCCACATTATGCTAAAGTCTTGACAGGTCTTCTCTAGGTATTAGAACTTTGCTCTCAAAATATTTACAAAAAAGCTTATTTTGAACAGCTAAAGTTACAAACACCTTCCATTTGCTCAGTGTTATTCAGATGTCAAATATCTTCAAAACCATCACCCAGCAGATTCTCTCAGCTTCTTTATCTTTCCTGATTTTCCACCCTCCTTTTTTTTAACCATTTCAAGCAGGTGAGAAGCTGGGAAGCAGATTTGATGCTGTTAGCTTAGGAACATGGAGAATATATTCATGAATCATCTCTGCAATTTAAATTTGGTTGGGCATAAGGTGGTCTTTCTCTACTGTGTTTTTGGGTTGCTGAAACTCATAGATCAATTCAGGATGCCTTCTCTTCTGTTGATGAGGAATCCATTCTTTGAAGCTCTTTCCAGAATTGGCATGACTTAGCCAGCATTATGCAGCAGTATTTCAATGCCTTAAATATCAATACTATTTTAGTCAGAAAACACAGAGGAATTACTCCCTACCTTAGAACCATTTTCTGTTCTGGCAGTAAAACCTGTTATATCAGCATGAGTCGCCTATACTTTCATAATAGAGCTCTTCTTCCCCCTCTAAGTTTAATGTAATGAAATATTCAGAAAAATTTAGACTAGAGATTTACTCAAAAATTTTTTACAGTTATGATTAGGAAGAAAATAAATTCTCTGAAAAACAAAAAACTAATACACTTTAAAATTTCAAACACATTAAATTTGCAGGTGGGTGTCAGAATTTTTTATCATTAAATTTTCTGTTATATATATTTATTGTGTTTATATAACTGTAAGTGCAAATATAAATGTAAATGCAAGTATATATACGTATGTCAGAGCTTAAAGAGTATCAAGAGTATCTATCACAAGAAAAAAGTTGTGCCAGAAAAATGAGAAAAACAAAACCAAAAACAAGCAAACAACAAAAAACAGGTCCAAAATTCAGAAATTAAAATAATAATAGTAATAATAATAAAATATCAAAGATCATGAAATGGGAAACAGAAGCTTTCATTGTGTGTATATAAGCTTTTCACCTGCTTGTATATAAGCTCTTTTTTTTTTTCTTTTCTTTCTTTTCCTCATGCTCTTTCACACACCTAGATTGGTTTTATGTCCTAGATTATAATGATATAAGTACCTGCTTTACAGGCAACTACATTCTTGCCTTTCAGTATTTTTCTTCCTCCTCGTATATTTACACTGTGACTCAGTTTTTCATATTAGTTTTAATCATTAAAATTGCACAGGATTTTCATAAAGTCTAAGCAAACATGGTCAAAAAAAAAAAAAAAAAGAGGAAAAAAAATATTCAATTTCAAATTTATCTAATTCATCCAGCATCTTTAGTCAGCTATATCACAGAAGTAGCAGTAGCACCACTAAAGTTAGTGCTATACTGAGATGTGCACTTAAAGCAGGATTGAAATTCTCTCATTTCACCCTTTGGTGATTAAAATTAGATTCTCAATGATGTAGCTACTCTTCAAAAGATAAGTACATATTATCATTATCATAAGTACATATTACACATTATTTAGATAAAATATAATCAATTTACAGATGAAAATTTGAAAATAATTCTGCATTAAATGTTTTCCTTAGGAGCCTTAATGTACTGGCATCACCTTAATACCACAAATGTATTCATTTTTCATGAGTATACCATAGTGTTTAAACCTCATTATTGACTTTGTTTCTCTCTTTCTCTCTCTCTCTCTCTCTCTCTCTCTTTTTTTTTTTTTTTTTTAAGTCAAAAAAGGCCACATGCTGAATCTTTCAGCTTCAAGCCATGTAAATACCTCCTGACAATACCTCCTTAATTTGCACCAGGTCTTGGCCAGCCCTAACTAATGTTTTTAGTCTAGACTTGCTCTAGGTTGGTTATGAAAAGCAGAAAATAATGTCAGACCTGAGAAGTCCTTTATTAATTCCTTGAATATTCCCAAAACTTCTTTATTGTAAAACATAATTCATGAAATTCCTTAAGCTAAGGAAAAGAGGGTAAAAATAGGCAGCTTTTAATAAAATTAGTAAGACTTGTGTATTTTATTTTGCCTTCCTCAATTACCCATTACTCTCCTGGATCAGGAATGTTCTGAGGTAGCTACATGTCTGCACAGATCCCCAACAAGTTTCTCTCTGGGCACTATACAGTCATACATAATAAAGTCTTCATAATAGCAATTTACTGTTAATTTGTTAGCATGGACTGCAACAAATTTATTCTAATTTGTAGTACCTTGTATATAAACTTTAAAGCCCAAAACCAAACAAAAACCAACCAACCAATCGAACAAACAAAAAATTACCACTGACTTTTACATATTTATTCTGACATAAAATTAACTTTATTTATATTAGATATTCTTACAGTGTGTCAGGGTCAAAATTAATAGCAGAATGCACAATAACCTAATCTAAATATTTGCAAGATAACAGGTATGCAGCATTTTTAAGAGAAAGATAGTGCTCAGAAGAATCATTTCAGGTTGTGAATTTTATGTGCATTGTATATGAACTACAAGGCAAAGCCATCAAACAAAAAGACTTCAGAAGCTGACTGGTAAGCACTTGACTATTGTCAGATACAGCTTTGTTTTGCATGAAGAGTCAAAGATTAAGATTTTTTTTTTTTAGTTTGTAACTAATTTTTTACTTGTAGAAGTAGTTGGATCATCCCTTTCTCTGAGAGATTATCTGTGTACAAATGAGTTGGAAATCGTGCCATGCCACTGCTTCCAAGGGGTTTTAACTTTAGCTCTTTGCTCTTAGTCCTGCCTAAGCTTTGCATTATCCCAAGGAAACTATGAAGCCTAGTTTTAAGCAACCTGACATCAAGTCAAATAAGGATGTACTTGACTTGATCAGTACCCTAAAGTACACCAAACCACTTCGGCTGTAGCTATTGCCAACAGTGATGCTAGTTAGCTCTCCAATGAGCTTCTAGTGAAACTTTTCAGTATCTCAATTTGTCTTCCAATATTCAAATACCAATTTTGCATACAGCGAAAAGCTCAGCTCTGAAATATTAATTTTTGTTGTTATTGTTTATGCACTCAGTCACTCACACTGCCAAAAAACAAATGACTCTGCTGGAAATCGTATAATATTTCATAGAGATGGCAGGCTTTTTATTATCTTATTTTATTTAGAGAGAATTGATTGGAGAGGATGCTCTGCTTTGCAAAAATAGATACCTATTACACAAATTAGTTTTACATTTAGATTTTATAGCCACTTCACAGTGAAGAATTTTCCCTCAAATATACATCCAAGAATACATTCAATACATTCAAGAAATGTAACATATTATTAGTCACTTTTTCAAAATCACCAAACGTGCAATATAAATTATCTAAAAGCCTCTGTTTTGTATATATAACACCTATTTATTTAACAATATTAATTTATTCTTTTGAAATGTTTTACATGAAATACATGACAGAAATGTCACTGTATTTTGGAGTTTATGATATAAACAAAGTCAGTGCATAATTCAGAGTATAAAATTTTGTTTTCTGATGGGGAAGAAAATCAAGTCTTAGTGCCACACTATGAAGTTAATTAGACCATTGGGAAAAGATATTTCAGGTAAGTAGCTATAATAGATATTTCCTTGCTATTATGTATATATATTTGTTTCTCAATACATCTGTATTGGTTACATTTTCTCTACAAAAATCATTTAAATTATGCATAAAGCATATACATGTATGTATATGCTTTAACTGTAACATTCAATATCAGAAATGCTAATTTGGGCTGAGGACACATTAGGGAAGCTTCATAGTTCCCTTAGCTCTACCTATGATCTGATATTAACCTTAGCTGGCTTGCTTAACTTGTCAGCCTCCAGACATAAATAAATTCCTGAAGAATGAAGAGAAACATAAACTTTATGTGTTCTACTGGGAAGCAGAATATAGAAATCACAGAATCACAGAATTTCTAGGTTGGAAGAGACCTCAAGATCATCGAGTCCAACCTCTAACCTAACACTAACAGTCCCCACTAAACCATATCCCTAAGCTCTACATCTAAACTTCTTTTGAAGACTTCCAGGGATGGTGACTCCACCACCTCCCTGGGCAGCCTGTTCCAGTGCCTCACAACCCTTTCAGTAAAGAAATTCTTCCTAACATCTAACCTAAAACTCCCCTGGCGTAACTTTAGCCCATTCCCCCTCGTCCTGTCACCAGGCACATGGGAGAACAGGCCAACCCCCACCTCTCTACAGCCTCCTTTAATGTACTTATACAGAGCAATAAGGTCACCCCTGAGCCTCCTCTTCTCTAGGCTGAACAAGCCCAGCTCCTTCAGCCGCTCCTCATAGGACTTGCTCTCCAGGCCCCTCACCAGCTTCGTCGCCCTTCTTTGGACCCGCTCAAGCACCTCGATGTCCTTCTTGTAGCGAGGGGCCCAAAACTGAACACAGTACTCGAGGTGCGGCCTCACCAGAGCCGAGTACAGGGGGACGATCACCTCCCTAGCCCTGCTGGTCACAGTGTTTCTGATACAAGCCAGGATGCCGTTGGCCTTCTTGGCCACCTGAGCACACTGCTGGCTCATATTCAGCCGACTGTCCACCATCACTCCCAGGTCCTTCTCTGCCTGGCAGCTCTCCAACCATTCCTCTCCCAGCCTGTAGTTCTGCTTGGGCTTATTGCGCCCCAGGTGCAGGACCCGGCACTTGGCCTTGTTGAACTTCATACAGTTGACCTCAGCCCATCGGTGCAGCCTATCCAGATCCTCCTGCAGAGCCTTCCTACCCTCGAGCAGATCGACACACGCACCTAGCTTGGTGTCATCTGCAAACTTACTGAGGGTGCACTCAATGCCATCATCCAGATCATTGATGAAGATGTTAAAGAGGACCGGCCCCAGCACCGAGCCCTGGGGGACGCCACTAGTGACTGGCCTCCAACTGGACTTGGCTCCATTCGCCACAACTCTTTGGGCCCGGCTATCCAGCCAGTTTCTAACCCAACGAAGCGTGCGCCAGTCCAAGCCAAGAGCAGCCAGTTTCTTGAGGAGAATGCTGTGGGAGACGGTGTCAAAAGCCTTGCTGAAGTCAAGGTAGACCACATCCACGGCCTTTCCCTCATCCACCCAGCGCGTCACTTTGTCGTAGAAGGAGATCAGGTTCGTCAAGCAGGACCTGCCTTCCATAAACCCATGCTGGCTGGGCCTGATCGCCTGCTTGCCCTTCAAGTGCCGCATGATGACTCCCAAGAGGATCTGCTCCATGAGCTTCCCTGGTACTGAGGTCAAACTGACCGGCCTGTAGTTCCCCGGGTCAGCCCTCCGGCCCTTCTTGTAGATGGGCGTCACATTTGCTAGTCGCCAGTCAGCTGGGACCTCCCCCGATAGCCAGGACTGCTGATAAATGATGGATAGGGGCTTGGCCAGCTCCTCTGCCAGTTCTCTCAGTACCCTTGGGTGGATCCCATCCGGCCCCATCGATTTGTGCACATCCAAGTGCCGTAGCAGGTCACCAACCAGTTCTTCGTGGATGGTGAGGGCCACATCCTGCTCCCCGTCCCCTTCCACCAGTTCTGGGTACTGGGTATCCAGAGAGCAACCGGTTTTGCCACTAAAGACTGAGGCAAAGAAGGCATTAAGCACCTCTGCCTTTTCCTCATCTCTTGTAACTAAGTTTCCCCCCGCATCCAGTAAAGGATGGAGATTCTCCCTAGTCCTCCTTTTTGTGTTGATGTATTTATAAAAGCGTTTTTTGTTATCTTTAACAGCAGTAGCCAGATTGAGCTCCAGATGAGCTTTGGCCTTCCTAATCTTGTCCCTGCACAGCCTCGCTACATCCTTATAGTCCTCCTTAGTGGCCTACCCAATTTTCCAAAGATTATAAACCCTCTTTTTCCTCCTAAGCTCAAGCCACAATTCTCTGTTGAGCCAGGCTGGTCTTCTTCCCCGCTGGCTCATCTTTGGGCGCATGGGGACAGGACGCTCCTGCGCCATTAGGATTTGCCTCTTAAAGAGCGCCCAGCCTTTCTGGACCCCTCTGCCCTTCAGAACCGCCTCCCATGGGACTCCACCAACTAGTGTCCTGAGCAGCCCAAAGTCAGCCCTCCGAAAGTCCAATACAGTGGTTTTACTGGTTCCCTTCCTGGCCCCGCCAAGAATAGTGAACTCCACTATTTCGTGGTCACTCTGCCCAAGACTGTTCCTGACAATCACATCCTCCACCAGTCCTTCTCTGTTTGTGAAGAGAAGGTCTAGCAGGGCACCACCCCTGGTAGGTTCACTAATCAGCTGCGTCAGGAAGCTATCTTCCACTTTCTCCAGAAACCTCCTAGACTGCTTCCTCTGGGCTGTGTTGTGCTTCCAGGATATGTCAGGGAAGTTGAAGTCCCCCACGAGTACAAGCGCCGACGAATTCGCAACTTCTGTCAGCTGCCTGTAGAACTCCTCATCCGTCTCCTCATCCTGGTTCGGCGGTCTATAACAGACCCCGACCAGGACACAATGAGGATAAAGAGAGGATAAGAGACCTCTGGATCAATGAGGATAAGAGACCTTAGACAACCTGTAAGGGAGTAAGATTGCTCAAAGATTTTTTTTAAATTGAATGAAATAGGGCTTAAAGCTTTTGCCAAGATACAGCTTCAAGGAAGGTCAAAATAATGTTTTGATTATCCTTTAAGAAAGTATGCAACAATCTGTACAGGAAAAAGTACATGTTCTGTATGCATCATTTCAGGTGATAATTGTTTTAACTATACTTTTCAATTACAATATTGATATAATATTATGACATACAATCTGGAATAAAATGAATGACTGCTAGAGTGAATTGTTAGTTGCATTAAAAAGTATGATCAGCTGACAAAGCTTTGTCTCATTGAAAAGTGACTCCTTGAAAATATAAATTAAAGGATAGTCCGTGTAACAGAATTTACCACTTGTGCATGGGTATTCATTTAATAGAAAAAAAAATGTGGCTATGAAAGTTCTTATGTGAACGTTATTTTTAAAGAAAATTATACATCTTCACAGCCATACTTATTAAAGAGGAAACAAAACAAAACAAAACACTGTAATAATGGATAAAAAATTATTTTACATGTACATTCCATTTTCTACACATGTATGGGAAAGCCGCAAATCATTTTAAATAGGACAGTCCTTTTTGATATAAATGTACATGTAAGAATAGTCTTAACTCCTTTACAGTTCTGTTTTTTTTTTTTTTTGTTGTTGTTTTTTTTTTTTTTTATTTCCCCTTTTCACTGAAATTACACTTTTCAGTGTTAAGGCTGAATTATTAGGCAGTGAAGGTCCAGCTGTATTGCTTGAAGTGTTGTATATGAAGCCCACAGATGGGCTTCAAACACCTGCTGGTGTCCTGTTTTTTGGCTGGGATTTTCTTCATTGTATCTCATACGCTGTGTTTTAGTTTTGTGATGAAAACAGTGTTGATAACACACCAATGTTTTAATTTTTCCTAAGCAGTCCTTTCACAAAGTCAAGGATTTTCTGGTCTCCTTGTGTTGCCCTGCCAGTGAGGAGGCTAGTGTGCACAAGAATCTGGGAGTGAACACAGCCAGGACAACTGACCCAAACTGGCCAGAGGGATATCCTGTACCGTATGATGTCATGATGAACAATAAAAGCTGGGGAAAAGAAGGGCAAAGGGAGAGGGGAATGCATTCATAGTGATGACATTTGTCTTCCCAAGAAACTGTAATTCATGATAAGCCCTGTTGTCATGGAAGTGGCTGAGCACCTGCCTGCTAATGGGAATAAGTGAATGAATTCCTTATTTTGCTTTGCTTGAGCATGCAGTTTTGCTTTATCTATTAAATGGTCTTTATCTCAACTCCCAAGTTTTCTCACTGCTACAGTTCTCATTCTCTCTCCCATGCCTCTGTGGGGAAATGAGCAAACATCTGTGTGGTGTTGAGCTGCCAGCCAGGGTTAAACCACCACAGCTAGATAAATAATGATTGTCACGTACCTTTGAACTTCTCATTTGTGTTATAATAAATAATATATCTGTCCCTTTCTTTATTTTGGTAATACCAATCTCTCTGTATCTGTTACAAAGCTTTCTATCACCAATCTATTTTGCTTTTTCCTTTGAAAATGTTATTTTTTCCCAAGTCAATTTACAGTATTACAAGATCTAGGTCAGGCATCACTCAGTCCAAAGACTGAAGAAAAGCAGAGGATCTCTTGATCCTGCTGAGTCAGAAAAGGCTTCTTCATACCACAGGAAGGAAGTAGCTGAAAGCTTTATAATAGCATTCACAGCAGGAGGTAAACACAAAGACAAGAGGTCAGTTAATGGTAGGTACATTAGTTTGCTGATTTTGATTACATAAAGTTACTTGCATATAAAAAAAAAATAAAAGAAAAGAAAGAAAAAAAAAGAGAAGAGAAGAGAAGAGAAGAGAAGAGAAGAGAAGAGAAGAGAAGAGAAAAGAAAAGAAAAGAAAAGAAAAGAAAAGAAAAGAAAAGAAAAGAAAAGAAAAGAAAAGAAAAGAAAAGAAAAGAAAAGAAAAGAAAAGAAAAGAAAAGAAAAGAAAAAAAAATAAAAAATAAAATCAAAGGTGAAACAAAACCTTTCAAGACTATTGCAGAATATATTTGTGTAATGAATTCTGTGATTACTAAACTACTTCTGTATAAGGAAAATTCTCCATTAATCCCTTGCTGTGAGACTATATAAAATAATGCAACATCAAGCACCTCAAGATTCAGTTAGAGACAAAAATTTTAACATTTGAAGTTAGGTGGTAAGCAAGATGAATATCAAAGTTATTTTTGGCCTTATTATCTTAAGGACGATATTTAGTAGAGTCCAACTACTACAAGTTTACATTGCATTCTCTAACAAATTCTGCCCTTCATCATTATTTATTTATTTATATATTTTTTAATGTTGACAATCATTTTCTCATAGCCTTGTTTTGTTTTGTTCTATGTGATTTGAAAGCTATCTAAGCCTGTGACCTGCAACAGTGTCTTTATGAGCAAGTGCACTGTGCAGACCATGGCCAGATTCTGGGCTTTATCAGACATTGCAGTAATACTATGACCATAACTTATCATACTTTTTTCATCTTTGAACAGTGTTACAAGATTACTTAAAACTTTACTTCGTTTCAACTCACTGTTTTTTGTTTTTTTTTTTTTTTTGTTATGACAAATAATACAGGAAGACACTTGTAACTTGCTAGCAGCCTCCTGAGACTTTTTTTTTTTTTTAAAAAAAAAAAAGACCTGAAAACAAAAATGAAATGTTGTTTAGTGATAAGAACACAAGTAACAAATTATCAGGAATAAAGCTTTCCTATTAAATCCCCTTCCATAAGACCTGAGATTTATTTATTTATTTGTTTATTTAATGTAAACAGATGAAAACTATTACTCTAGTAAGGATGGAATGAATATAAAATTGCATTTCTGTGAAAAGGAAGCCCAGCTATAAAGAATAATACTGAAAGAAAAGGTGTGGAACAAACTCAGCAGGGCTGGTAAATTTGACCTAGAACTAGTTTCCAACTGTATTTTAAAGTTGGATAAGAGACTCCTTATTACTCTCTTCTTACTCACAGAGATGGTCTATTTCTGAATGCAAAGCTTTCAGAAATCTGTTTTCTAAAAAAAATGCATTCATCCACTCAGACAGTGCCACATAAGCCCATAAAAGCAGTAATAACAACAATAAATTAGGATACCCACACTCATTACTATTTCAGCTTCTCTCTGCATTTGCCTCACAGAAAGGGGAAAAACCTGCATCAGTTATTACCTATTACTGTGATCGTAATGCAAATGCAAAAGGCAATGATTCCTCAGACATAAGAACTGATATTTAAAATTTTCTGAGTAGATGCAACTGCTTGAAAATATATTTATTTTTAAAAGCATCTCTTTCCCTTCTGGAAGAAAAAACAGCCTAAAAATGATAGGGATTATTCCATTCAGATGTCAGCCTTCACAAGTTTTTGTTACAAAGGCCTCCATTAAGTTCTCTTTGCAAAACTGTTTAGTTTCTTACACAAATGTAGTAACTCATGACAGAATCACAATAAAATCACTGTTTGTTGAGCTTTTGCTTCTCTTGTTAGCTCTTATGCCCGGGTTAGACTCTAACTGTATTTGTTAACATTTTTGATGCTTTAGTTCTGATACAGATATTTTCTTGTTCTATCACAATAATAGAGGGCTACGTCCTTCTGCGCTATATGTCAGTTCTGAGTGAAATGACACGTGAAGAGATCTGATCATAACAGCTTTTATTTACTGTTTTAACAACTGTTTGTTAACAACTGAGTCCTCAGATGGAAGAAATTATGAATGGAAAAGTATTAACATTGTACTAGTTTATCCCCACATAAATATGCTAGGTCTGGTTGGGATGGAGTTAACTTTTCCGGCAGCAGCACAGTACTGTGCTCTGCACGTGTAGCTAGAACTGTACTGGTATCACAACAGTGTTTTGTCTATTGCTGCATAATATTGACACAGCATCAGGACTCCCTCCAACCTCCCTAGAACTGGCAGGCTGGAGATACAAGAAACGAGGAGGGGACATTACCAGGGCAGCTGACCTAAACCAACCAAAGGAATATTCCATACCATACAGTGTCACTCAGCAATAAAAGGTGGGAAATGGGAAGGGGAAGGCTTCCTGAGACATAGTTGAACATTGCTCGTTGATGGGAAGTAGAAAGTACTTTCTCTTTTCTCTCTCTGTGCTTCCACATGACCCTTGCTTGCTATTTTTCTCTTCCCTCTTCCTTTTCTCTTTAATTAAATTATTGTTATCTCAACCCATATGTTTTGTTGTTCTTTGTTTGTTTCTTCACTTTCCAGCATACTTCTTTCTTCCCCTCTTCTTCTAAGAAGGGGAAATGAGAGAGCAGTTGTGGTGGAGTTCAGCTGCCCACCCAAGTAAAACCACCACAATAAGATATGGGGATCATTCTGAACCATTAAAAAAAAATAAGGCTATCACAAGAAATAAACATACAGGTTCAGCATCACTTTACTTCACAAGTAGATTTTACTGCTATATTAAAAAGAACATCAGTCTTCCCTTCCCTTCCCTTCCCTTCCCTTCCCTTCCCTTCCCTTCCCTTCCCTTCCCTTCCCTTCCCTTCCCTTCCCTTCCCTTCCCTTCCCTTCCCTTCCCTTCCCTTCCCTTCCCTTCCCTTCCCTTCCCTTCCCTTCCCTTCCCTTCCCTTCCCTTCCCTTCCCTTCCCTTCCCTTCCCTTCCCTTCCCTTCCCTTCCCTTCCCTTCCCTTCCCTTCCCTTCCCTTCCCTTCCCTTCCCTTCCCTTCCCTCCCCCTCCCCCTCCCCCTCCCCCTTCCCTTTCCTGTTGCTCACAAGATTACAGAAAAGCACTGATAAAATAATAATACTTCAATATAAGTAATCTTCTAGAAAATTGATCTTAATTTCCTAGAAAAAAAAAAAAAAAAAGTTAATCTCCCCACCCTCACCCCTCATATTTCTCCAAGAATTCTCTCACCTTCAAGATAAGAAAATACCCCCACTAAATCTTTCTTCTATGGTTTGAAAGATGCATCGACTTAAAGGGAAATTTGATTGGTTATTTTCAAAAAGGCTTGGAGGTGCCTCATCAGTGCACTTGTAACAGAATTGCTGATGCAAATCTGAACACTCAAATCTCATTTCAAAGGCAAAGCATTTTTCAGCCTCAAATTCATCTTATCGGCACAAAAAAAAAAAAAAAAAAAAAAAAAAGTCAAAAGTAAACTGCCTTCTCTTTTTAAGTCTCAGACTTCCAGAAAACATAATGCCTATAGTTCTGTCTCCACTTCAGCTAAGTACAAAACCTCCCATTATAAATCCAGTATTTTTGCCAGAATGCTAGCACTGCAAACCATGAAGTCAATGCTCAGTAAATATCTATACTACAATACAGTGATGTACTACAATTCCCAAGGTTCCAAGTTTTTCTTGTTACCCAGAGCTGAGAGGTAATGTTACAGTATTCTTTTTATTTAACTTTTATAGGACCCACTGGATTCAATGATCATTTCTCTTTTTATATAAGAATAATATGTAGTAGGCAGAGAAAAATGTCATATTTAAGATTTTAAGATGTACCCTAGATATACTTTGTTACCTACCTGTAAATAATCCTTTCCAAATAAATAAGTTTGATGACTTTATTCAGTTAATGTATTTTGCTTTCTTTTCCTGATCATTTGTTCTTTCTTAGCTGGTTTACTTTGCAATTTATCTACCACCATTATTTTTGCCTGTATACAATTCCTCCATTCCCTAAGTTCCTTTCTAAAGGCACTAAAAACTTCTAATATGACTTAACATGCTGCCATATCTTTTCTCAGCATCCTGGTTATGACTTTCAAATTAACATGCAGGAAAAGAAGAGATTGGTGACACAAAATATATTTTTACAATTAAATATATTCACATACAGGACCTGTATAGTCCACTCTAAACCTATCTGTCACTTCATCAAAAATCATAGAGACAAAATTCTCACCTGTCAGCTTCTTTTGTAAATCTTCATATTCTGCTTTTCTGTTTAAAAATCACAAAAATCTCACACTCAGGATGTATTAGAATGATTGAATTTTCCATACTATAGCCATAAACTAAATATTTATATATAGGTGATCCTGCCTGGCAGAGGGGTTGGATAGATGATCTTCAGAAGTCTGTTTCTACCTTGGCCATTCTGTGATTCTGTGATTTTACCTTTTAAAATCAATCAAGCAAAGAACATTTTTAGTGTTTAGAACAAGGCTTTCTATTCCACAAGAATTGGGATCATAAGATACATACCTAGAAATTATCTAGAATAACCAGTATTAGAAAATGTTTTTAAACAGTAGTGTAAATATGTTATAGGAAAGAATAAATAGATAAATAAATATGAATAAATATTATTTGCATACTGGGCACATTTGAAAATAGATTTCTTTGTTTCAAGACCAGTTTGAAAATGGAAGTACAACTTGTTTTGTTCAAAGACAAATCTTCTCATACATGGGTCTAAAAAACAGCTAACTAGCTGTTGAGACATCAGCTATAGTATTCAAAAGGTTTCTTCATTGCAAATAGCAGTGGATGAAGTGTTAAATTATGTAAAGAGTGCTAAGACAATAATATACTTTCACCATATAAGAGAAAATATCTACTGCAGATTTAGGGGCTTATTTTTTCCTTTTCTCTAGGGAACATAATGACTAGGAAAAGCTGTCCCATTCTGTGCACGTAAAAGTAGCCAATAGGAAGCTTAGAAAAGAACTCAGAATCACTCACAGAATCACAGAATTTCTAGGTTGAAAGAGACCTCAAGATCATCGAGTCCAACCTCTGACCTAACACTAACAAGTCCTCCACTAAACCATATCACTAAGCTCAACATCTAAACGTCTTTCAAAGACCTCCAGGGATGGTGACTCCACCACTTCCCTGGGCAGCCCGTTCCAATGCCTAACAACCCTCTCAGTAAAGAAGTTCTTACCAATATCCAACCTAAAACACCCCTTCTTTATCATGCAACCCCTTCTTCAACACGCAACTTTAGCCCGTTCCCTCTTGTCCTGTCACCAGGCACATGGGAGAATAGACCAAACCCCACCTCACTACAGCATCCTTTAAGGTATCTGTAAAGAGCAATAAGGTCGCCCCTGAGCCTCCTTTTCTCCAGGCTGAACAAGCCAAGCTCCCTCAGCCGCTCCTCGTAGGACTTGTTCTCAAGACTCCTCACCAGCTTTGTTGCCCTTCTCTGGACTTGCTCAAGCACCTCGATGTCCTTGAAGTGAGGGGCCCAAAACTGAACACAGTACTCGAGGTGCAGCCTCACCAGAGCCAAGTACAGGGGGATGATCACCTCCCTAGCCCTGCTGGTCACACTGCTTCTTATACAAGCCAGGATGCTGTTGGCCTTCTTGGCCACCTGAGCACATTGCTGGCTCATACTCAGCTGACTATCAACCAATAGTCCCAGGTCCTTCTCTGCCAGGCAGCTTTCCAACCACTCATCTCCCAGCCTGTAGCTCTGCTTGGAGTTATTGCACCCCAGGTGCAGGACCTGGCACTTGGCCTTGTTGAACTTCATACAGTTGACCTCAGCCCATCGGTCCAGCCTATCCAGATCCTCCCGCAGAGCCTTCCTAAACTGTTAGAGAACAGCTTGTCCTACACAGATAAATAAAAGAGCATAAATAGGCTCTCAGTCATGGCCATCAAATGTAAATAAATATTTTATTAGTTCATAAATAAAATACCTATAATAAATTAGTGATTGATTACAAGAATTGGTTATCATTAATTAATAATCATTTGATAAAATTTTCTTCTGATTTTTCAGATCATATCCAAATGAACACAACTGCCTCCCTCTACCCACATGAGCCTAGAAACTGGCAGACTTGACCTGGTGTTTTCAATACACTTGCAGAAAACCTTCCAGTCTGTATGCACCTGTGTACACTTAACCTGACTGCTTTGGCCAGTACTAATATTTTTAAAGAATATATGTACATTATTCATATTTATATTAATAAACTCACAAAATCATATAATATTCTGAGTTAGAAGGGACGTACAAGGATTATCAATTCCAACTCCTGGTTCCACACAGGACCACCCCAAAATCAAGCCACATATCTGAGAGTGTTTTCCAAATGCTTCTTGAATTCTGGCAGGCTCTGTGACATGACCACATTCCTGGGGAGCTAGTTCCAGTGTGCAACCACCCTCTCAGTGAAGGAGCTCTTCTGAACATGCAAACTGAACCTCCTTTGACACAACTTCATGCCGCTCCCTTGGGTCCTATCACTGGTCACCAGAGATCAGCAGAGATCAGTGCCTGCCCCTCTGCTCCCCCACATGAGGAAGTTGTACGCTGCAATGAGATCTCCCCTAAGTCTCCCTTTCTCTAGGCTGATCAGTCCAAATGAACTCAGTGACTCCTTGTATGTCTTGCCCTCTAGATCCTTCACCATCTCTGTAGCCTTCCTTTATTATTATCTACTATCTATTTATTATTATTATCTATTAGTTTTATGTTTTTCTTGTTCATTTAGCTATATCACAGAGTGAATATTAGCGTTTCAAAATTATTCTTCTTCAGATAGGCAGAACTACCTTCAGGTAGTTAGGCAAATACAGGATTATATTATTATCTATTTGAGAGAAAACATCTCACAGGCAGACCTATTTTATTTTATTTTATTTTATTTTATTTTATTTTATTTTATTTTATTTTATTTTATTTTATTTTATTTTATTATTGTATTGTATTCTTTTTGTTTGTTTGTTTGTTTGCTTTGTTTATTTTATTACATTTTATTTTATTATTTTATTTTTTAAGTAAAATACTTAAGGCTTGATGGATAATTTTATATCCATGAGAACCCACCTAAGGAGGGCAAGCAGAATGTTCTCAACTAAGATACAAGACATAATTTCTTAAGTTAAAGCATCTTTTTATAGCTCAAGTTTGTAAACACTAGAATGGGGGTCAACTTTCCTTTTCTTCTTCTACTCAAGAAAAAGACTTCAGTGCTTTTGATGGCACCATAAGTATCTAAAACTGCTTTTGTTGACTGAAATAAAGAAGAAAGCCTGGTGCCAATGTAACAGTGTTGAGACACCACAACTATGTTTCACATCATTTTATCCAGCTATTGGTTTGTCTTTAATATTCTTAAACAGTGTTGAATGTTTCTTTCTAGTCAAGAAGAAAAGTGGGATCTTGTTCATGCTTTTTTTGTTCTTTAACCAAATGAGTGACAAGCAACATTTTTTTTTCCTTTTCAAAGATTAGTAATCTAAATTCAGTAGTTAATCTGATTATTTTTTTTTATTATCATTTTTAAATAGCTGTTATTAATCATAATATCACCAATGAACAAGGCTTAATAGCTTATGGCTATTTTTTGTATTTAAATTACATGTAGTGACTTTTGGTATTTTAAGATAAGGAGGTTGCTAAAAAATTAATTTTTCCTCAAACCACTGAAGCTGTAAACTGACAAATAACTCTGTAATTATTTCAAGCAATATGAAAGAACACAACAATCAGGAAAACTTGTTATTTTCTGTTTGTTAGAATACTTCCAACAGCAAATTTTACTGTACCTAAATAATCACACACTGGAAGAGACTCCTCAGGGAAGTGGTCAAAGCACTGAGTCTGCTGGAGTTCAAGAAGTGTTTAGATAATGTTCTCAGACACACTGTCTGATTTTTTGGGTGGTCTTTTGGGGACATGCGAGTTGGACTTAATGGTCCTTGTGGGTCCCTTCCAACTTGGGATATTCTATGATTCTATGATTCTGTGATTTTGTAAGTTCAAGTAGTCAGATCTTACAAAAATATTTCTTGAAAATTTAGGAATTCAAACTTAGGAAAAGCAGAGAGGAGATTTTCAAACCAACCTGAACCTCCTCTGACCCAGCTTAATGACACTCCTATTGCTGGTCACCAGAGAGAAGAGATCAGCACCAGTCTCTCCTCTCCCCCTCATGAGGAAGCTCTGGGTTGCCATGAGATCTCATCAGTCTCCACACCTCTAGGCTGACCAATCCAAGTGAAATTAAGCACTTCTCATACATATTTCCCCCTTGACTTTTCACTATTTTTGTTCCCATCCTTTGAACACCCTTGAATAGTTTTTGTCCTTCTTATCTTGTGGCATGCAAAACTGTTCACAGAACTGTAGTGAGGTTACACCATTGCCTAGCAGAGTGGGACAATCCCTTTCCTTGACCAGCTAGCAATGATGTGCCTGATGCACCCCAAGATGCAGTTGGCCTTTTGGCTGCCAGAGCACACTGTTGACTCCTATTCAATTTCTCCCAAACAAAACCCCCAGATCCCTTTCCATAGGCTCTTCTCCAGCCTCTGGTCCCCCAGCCAGTACAGACAACCAGGGTTGCTCCACCTCAGGTACAGAATTTGGCACTTGCTCTTGTTAAATTTTATACGGTTGGTGATTGCCTAGCATATTCTAGTCTATCAACATCTCTCTACAAGACCTGTTCTCTCTACCTTTAATGAAGTCAGCAGCTTCTCCTAATTTAGCATCATTCACAACTTTAGTATGCATTTGACTCCTGCATCCACCTATCAAAATATTAAAGAGAACCCGAATAGGCCCCCCTAATATGGGGCCATGGGGAACCCCACTAGTTACTGGCCACCAGCCTGATGTAATCTCCTTTACTATGACCCTTTGATTCCAACCCATCAGCCAATCGTTCACCCATCACATTAGGTACTTGTCGAGCTCTATGATGGGCATTTTGTCTGTGAGAGAAAGTATTGAAAGCTTTGCTGAAATCCAAAAAGATTACAACTACTGGCTTCTCTTGGTCAACTAGATTGCTGACCATGTCATAAAAGGAAATAAAGTTCATTAAACAGGACTTTCCCCTTGTGAACCCTTGTTGGCTCTGACCAGTGACTGCATTATCTTTCAAGCATTTTTTTCAATAGATATGAAAAGATCTTCTTCATAATTTTACCAGTCACCGAAATGAGACTGACAGGCCTTTAATCACCGGAGTCTTCTTTCTTGGGACAACATTTGCCAACTTCTAGTCAACAGAGACCTTTCCAGATTTCAAAGACAGTTGAAAAATAACTGTGGGAAGAGGGTAACTTTCATTAAAGTTACTCAGACACTTCTACTCCCTTCCTCCTCCCAAATACAGTCCACTTTCCATATGTCTTAGAGAGGTAAAAGGCAATTATTTTTTTTTTAAGAGGACTTCAGAAAAACTTAATCAATGGCTTAAAGAATACACTTCCTACTGTAACAGTGGTTGTCTGTATCAGAAATATAAAACATATAATTTACTTTAATAAAATTAGAAAACAGTTTGAAAAATACTAGTTGTCTGTTTTAATCCAATGAGAGAGAAGTGAACCTTCTGATGCCCTGTCATCTTGGGATCCAGAATGAGCATTTGGTGTATACTTCTTCTTTTCCCTTCCTGGGACTGTGTGAAATTCTTTGTTAGGAAGACTAGTTTTATTTTTACCATCACAAGATTTTTAAAAAATGAAGAGAATTTCCAAGAAGTTGCACAAAATGTTTATCATACAGTCCCTCAAGTTTACATGAGCTCCAAAATCAAACTGCTCTGTCCACATCTACCAAGGTTCAGAGCACAACCACTGACCTTTAAATTTCAAATCTATATTAGCTCTATTTTTTTGTTAAATTATTTGTACTATAAAAACATGCCACAGAAGGAAGTACATTATAGTATTTATCATCACTGATGACCATATCAGAACTAAGAGAAAAGTTCTGTGTATACCTAGCTTGTTTCTAAAAACAGACCCTCAGTTGTTTCCATCAGAGAAGAACTGTTGGAGGATGGTGATGTGGTTAAATAAAATACCATTTTTCTCCTCATATTTGACATAACTCAGTGTCCTGTCAATATAGTCTACAAACATGATTCACTAGAATTTCCACTCTGAAAAATATTATACAGTTATGTAACTCTTGAGACAGTCTACAGCCACAATTAAAACAAGATCGGACATTTACAGTTTCAAAGAACTAGTTAGCTCCCTGATCCCCACCACAACAAGCACTAGTTCTGCTTTTGCTAACAAGCTGTACACCTTCTCCTACTGAGAGCCATGTGTGAAAGCAGGAAAAATTTTTCATACTGTTCAAAGAAGTTATTAAATTGTTTTAACCCCCTCTAGGGTGTCTGCAAGGCAGAGTGTTTAAATGCCTGAAGAGACTGGGAATAGGAGAGAAAAATTCAAAATCAAAATAAGATATTCATTAACTCTTTGAGTATATCTACGTTACCATTTTATATATAAATATATTATATATATATATAAATTATATTTACATTTGAAGGCATGTAAAGTATAGCTCTTTATCTCAATATATAAGGGAAAATCACAATATAGCAGTGCAGAAGGCATAGTAATAAACAAACAAATATTCAAATAAATGTCAGTAAAACCTGGTGCAGTTTATTTAAAATTCACAGGCAGTTTGGAACATGAGTTTAAAATAGACTCTTTCAAATACAGTTGCTCTTGTGTGACATTTTACTTTTGCTAATGGAACAAGGTTAAAATGACATGATGATAAGATTCAACTTTTAAATTATATATCTCCTATCATTTTAAGCCTGCAGTCTAGTATTATTTCTTTCCACTGACATATACTATACTCTCTGGCTGGAGTAATGAAAGCAGACTCCATCTGCCAGTATACATCAGCTGCACATTCACTGAGTGTACCTGAGCATAGCAAGGTTTGTGCCTCAGGAATTAAGAGTATGTTTCAGTGTTGGAAAACTAACCTTGCTCTAGTCAAGCTAGATCTCCTCTGAGGACATGGTGGTTCTCCTACTCATCCTCATTGGACCTGAAACAAGTGGATTTAACATCATGCCTTCAGAAGAAACATCACACTATCTTCCTTGTTAGAGGGTATATATGGGGATTTTTGCATTTAAAAATAGAGAAGAATAGAAAGTGCAACTTTCCCATAAAACACAGTCATTTAATCACTACATACAGAGCTAGGACAACCCTGATTTCATACTTAAGTAAACTAGCATAGTTCCTAACACATTTTTGTTAAAGTTTTTTGTTTGTTTGTTTGTTTGTTTTTTTTATAGGTTTCCTTACTCATTATTAACACATTCTGAAATATGTCTGTACTAAGTAGCAAAAGACATACTTAGGTTGAAGAAAAGGTTATTTAAAAGGTTATTTCACAGACATTTCTGTCCTCCACAAGAAGTTGAAGTAGTCAGGGAGAACAGGATGTCATTACTTTGTATGTTTTTCCTCTAACATCTGGATTGTATTGGTTCCCCAATAGTGAGAAAACAGTTTCTTAAGTCCTTCTTAGATAAACTCCTAAGTGTGGGAATGTAAAAATTCTGGTAAGGTAATGGGTATTAAGTGCTGTATTTTCCAGAGGCCTGGGTTGCCCAAAGGTAGTTAATTTGAACACAGGCAGCCCTCCTCAGAAGCTGAACTCTGAGACAAGTGAAGGTACATGGAAGTCTTGGCTTCCCCCCTTCCATGCCCTACAGGGCTTGTGCAGACCTTGAGAGGATAGGCTGTAGAGCTTCTTGCCAAGTCAGCTTATCAAAGTGTCTTCTAGGATGCTGTTTTACCTCCCATAGTGGGAATACTCCATGACCTAGATATAGCAAAACTGACTGCCATCACCTCATCAAAGACAACTGCACTATTGCAACATACTATGAACATATTAGCTGCTAGTATTGCTAGTATATGTGTAACAATTTAAGTAATATCAGAGGACTCACATTTCAGTCCTCTGTTGCAAATCCATTCAGAATGGCTCCCATAGAAATAGATCTGAGAAATACTTAAGACAGTATAAACACAATGATTAAAAGACCTATTTCCTTTTTTTTTTTTTTTAAACTTCATAGTGAAATTAATTAATTCAAAGGACCGTTCCATTTCCTTTTCAGTTACTCAACAGCAAGTTTTCTTTTTGATAAATAAAAGGGAAATCAGACCAATTATTTTTTGACATTATTGTGAGTCTAGAGGAGGTCCACAAGGATGAATGCTGGAGCACCTCTCCTATGAAGACAGGCTGAGGGAGTTGGGGTTTTTCAGTCTGGATAAAAGGATCTAGGGAAACCATATAGCAGCCTTTCAGTAATTAAAGGGGGCTTACAAGAAAGACAGGGAAAGACTCTTTATAGGGGAGTGTAGTGATAGGGCAAGGGGTAATGATTTTAAAATAAAAGAGGTTTAGATTAGATATAAGGAAGAAATTCTACACTGAGAGGGTGTTCAGGCACTGGAACAGGTTGTCCAGAACTGTGGATGCCTCATCCCTGGAAGTGTTTAAGTTCAGATTGGATAGGGCTTTGAGCAACCTGGTCTAGCAGAAGGTGTCCCTGCTCACAGCAGCAGGGTTGGAACTAGGTGATCTTTAAGGTCCCTTCCAACCCAAACCATTCTATGATTCTATGGCACCTTGGTGTTACACTTGAGAAAATAGTCATACTTGACGGAGGACTGTTGTTTTCTAGATGGGCATCTCTTGATTTACGATGAGTTGTGTTGTTCAGAAGTGTTGTTTGCCCATCCTATTGTGTAGTTGTCTAACAGGTTCTAAATATAGCAAGATTTCAGCCTAATGATGCATTTAAAAAGATTTATGTGGTACAGTTTCTCCTCAGAATGTGGTACCAGGAAACAAACTCTGTCATTGAAAGGTGCACCCAAGAGTAATTACAGTGAATTAGAAGCATAACGCTCTCTAGTACCATAACATCTGTTTTGTATTACCTTTTTTTTTTTTTTGTGTGTGGCATTCATAATAAAGTGAACATTAAAAATTAATGCTTAAACATTACTGTTTTGTATTCTAACTCATGCTCAACTATAAGACTTTTTCAATCCAGAAATTATTATTATTTTATTTTTATATGTCAGTTACAGCTAGCTTTTACCAAGAGAATATATTTAAATAGACAAATTCATATATAATTTGTACCTTATTCTATAGTTGCAGCTGTAAGGACAGCAATAAACATTAAATGTTCAACCCTTTGTCTTTTGCTAACATGAGGTGGGAATAAGCTGCAATATTTAGTCACATGAATTAGAGCAGAAAAAAATGCTTAATAAATCTTAATATTATGGACTAATGTTGATTGCCAGATGGGGCTACATTGATTAACATTTTAGAGCCATTTCTAAGCTGTATGCAACTCACATCTTTTGTTTAAATTGAAAACGACCACCAGGTTTGCTTAAGTATGAACACCTTATGAAAAAGAAATGCATGGCTCTTTGTAGAATGTTTTATATTTTAAGACTACACTGGGCATTCATCCATATAACTTAAATACAATATTTCACACAAAATTTTAAAAACTAATCAAATGAAAAGGTGATTTAGGGGACAATGTGTTGTTTCTGCTTAAGGAGTCACAGTTCAGGTTTCAAAACAGAAAATATTTAAGGAAGAGAAAGGCAGAAAAAGGAAAATGAAGTCATCATTTTGACATGCTTTAGTTAAAATGTTATTTTATATTCATTAAACTTCACAGCAAACTCCCACTGGCATCAGTTTTGCTAGATTAGACATTAAGTGACACCTCTACATTCTGCAGTTAGACTGGTTTACTACACTGCTTTTAATCTTTATTTCATTAATTCTGACCAGTTCTTATTGCCATTCCCAAACCATCATTTTTCATTTCCCAATTTGCAAATTGCTGATGTCATAGGGGATTAGTTTTAAATAGTATTACTCTGCATCAGTTACCAGCTCTTCTTTTCCTCTTCTGATAAACTCAGTGCATGAAGCATTGCTCATCATCACACATTTCAGGGAGTTTCATGCAACCATTTACTTATTTATTTAAGTGATTTAATCTTTATTTTAAACTTGAAATTTGTGTTTGGATCTAATTTCACAATGATAAATGAAACTAAAGCTTTTTTTTTTTTTTTTTTTCTTCCTTTCTAAAATAAGAAATGTATATATATCTAGTGTGGCAATGAGTATTTTCCTCACAGATTGCCTTGGAGAGACGTACAATACTAAGAGTAAAATGGAAAAGGGAATTTAGGTTCAGAAGATTCTCTTAAATTCAGCACTTCTTCTGTAACATTTAGATAAATACCTTCATTAGTAACTTATACAAAAGCAAAATAACAAAAAGATATGATTATTGCATTTTGTAAGTATCTTACATTTCAGCTGGAACTTTCATATAGCTTTCAACCTAACTTTTGCAGCTTCAGTCCATTCATCTTCCTTTCTTTTGCTCCCTCAGAAACAGACTAGAAGTGACCAAGAAAAACAAACAAACAAACAAACAAAAAAACCATGAAGATGTTTAATAAACATCTTGTGAAACATGTTGTGAAAAATATCTGAAATCAATCTGGAAATGTCTTCAGAATCTCACCTGGATCTAGAACCTGTCATGTTTTCAGATAAAACTGCCTAAGCATCTGATTTAGCTGTCATGTACGATGCTAGAGAATGCATATAAATGCTGTTTGAAAAGCACATATCAATTTCATTAGTAAAAACATAGTCTTAGATAAGTGACCAAGTTCTTCTCTAAATTACTCTAAATATGTGGAAAAGATTTCAAATATGTTAAGCATTTCTTTTTTGGATAGTATCTACTGCAGTATGTGGATATCTATCTAACTTAGTAAACAGGTGTACCTAATTTGGAGGAAAAAGATAATCTGAAGAGACAATGATTTGCAGAGAACATGCAGTAAGAAAAGTGTTGCAAAAGGTTTTTGGTTATTTATCACCCCTACTAAAGGCTTTTAGTCAATTAGTCAATAAAGCAGCTGAGCAAGTCAGCAGTTGGTGCTGACAAAGTACATTGGTGTGAAAAGCTAAGAAAACAGTTACTAAACACCTAGATTTCATCTTTTTATGCGGAAAGAAAAAAAAAAAGGAATGGAAAATGGGAAGGGAAGGGAAGGGAAGGGAAGGGAAGGGAAGGGAAGGGAAGGGAAGGGAAGGGAAGGGAAGGGAAGGGAAGGGAAGGGAAGGGAAGGGAAGGGAAGGGAAGGGAAGGGAAGGGAAGGGAAGGGAAGGGAAGGGAAGGGAAGGGAAGGGAAGGGAAGGGAAGGGAAGGGAAGGGAAGGGAAGGGAAGGGAAGGGAAGGGAAGGGAAGGGAAGGGAAGGGAAGGGAAGGGAGACATATATATGCATACACACTGAGGACCAGAGGATCAAAAATGCAGAAAGCACTAAAAATTTCTTTAGCTGAGCAGGAGAGTATTAAGATGTGATAATAAATCACAAGGATATGTAATTATTGTTACTACAGCAGATTCTCTGGAAAACTAAAAGAGGACCACCAAAAATATTGTTGGACTAGATTTATGAAAATTATTATTTCAATACAGAATAAAATATTATTTAAAAAAAAATTAATGGATTTAGAAAGTTGATTGTGGAAGAGACCATGGTAATTATATGTCTTTTAATAAATAATATAACCTCTAATTCATATCTCTCAGTGTTGTTTAAAAATCCCAAGCCAAAGACATCAAAAATATTCCAGGGATCTCTCAACATTTTTCACTTGTATGTAAATAAGATGATTTACTGTGCTGATTACTAGATCATAGAAATCCAATATGTCTTGCAAGTCAAGCCTCCTTGCATTGTTAAATCTCAGAAAAAAATAATTGTATTTCTTATCAATACTTAGAAGAAAAGCCTGTAATACAAAATACTTCCTCTCCTCAATCCATTCCATAAAGATAAAGATAAACCATATTCTTTCTGGTCTCAAATAAACAGTCCTTCAAAACTTTGCATATATATTGTACAAGGAAATACAAAATCTTAATATGTTGTGGTTTTATTACACAAGTCTTCAAAAATATAGAAAGCTTTCTGCATGTAATATTTGTACGGAAGAGCTTCATTTAATGGCCAGATACAGTTCTTTAAGTTCTGAGGGGTTTTGCATTTTGTTTTTTAAATTTTCAGCAAAAATATCCCTGCTCAGTGCACAGCAATTGAACAGACATAAAGTCATGTGTAAATATACTTTATTCTAGAAGTTGAAACATATACACGTATATTACAGTGAGGAACATTGTCTGTCTGTCTTCTATAACATTAGAGATTTGTAAATGAGTAATGTAGGAGTGAGTCAAAATTAATACGTTTGATGTAGGTCACAGAGTTCACAGAATCACTGAACGGTTGAGGTCAGAAGGCACCTCTAGATGTTATGTGTTCCAACCGCTCTGCTCAAGCAGGGACACCTAGAACCAGTTGCCCAGGACTATGGCCAGATCAAATCTGACTGTCCCCAAGGAGGGAAATTCAACTTCTCTAGGCATCCTATGACAGACAGTGCACAGTCAAGTTCAGGTTTACCTGCACAGTAAAGTTCTCCTGATATTCAGTGGGAATCTGTCTTCCAGTTTGTGCCAATGGCCTCTTGTCTTGTGACTAAGCACAACTGAGCCTGGATGCACCCCCTTTGCACCCTCCTTTCAGGTATTTATAAACATTGATAAGGTTCCCTCCTGAGCCTTCTCCTCTCCAGGCTGAAAATTCCCAGATCTTTCAGTCTTTCCTCATAGGAGAGGTGCTTGAGTCCCATCATCATCTTCATGGACCTACACTGGACTCTCCTTAGTATGTCAAGGTCTCTCTTGTACTGGGGAGCCCATGACTGGCTCCAGGCTTGACCACATCAGTGCTGAGCTGTATTAGGTTTACGTTGCAGCGTTAGGGTAGTGGGGGCCATAGGGGTGGCTTGTGTGAGAAGAATCCAAAACCTGCCCCATGTTAGATAAGGGGACCACTGTTGGCCATAGCCAAGCCAATAAGCAATGTTTATGCCTGTGTGACAGCAGATTTAAGAAAGGCGAAAAACAAAACAAAACAAAAAACTGCTACACAACAGCAGCTGGGAGAGTGAGGAGCAAGAAACAGTCTTGCAGACACCAAGGTAAGTGAAGAAGGAGGGGAAAGATGTCCTCCAGGTGCCAGAGAAGAACAAAGAATCATAGAATATTAGGGATTGGAAGGGATCTTGACAGATCATCTAGTCCAATTCCCCTGCCTGAGCAGAAACACCTAAATCACGTCACACAGGAACATGTCCAGGTGAGTTTTGAAAGTCTCCAGAGAAGGCGACCTGCTGGCCTAGTGCAGACCTAGTGCAGACCAGGATACCATTAGCCTTCTTTGTGTCAAGGGCACAAGAGTTGGTATGGCTTTGAAGGAAGTTTTTAAAATGAGCAAGAAATACAAATAACAACCTTCTACTGATGCAGACCACCAGAAATTAGCTAGTGTGGTTACATTTGATTCTCTGTTGTAACTCATCAGGGGAAAAAAAAATTCTCTGCATACAGGATGGACATCAGAAGTACTTATTTCTCTCACCAAAAGAGAGGCACCCCTTTCCTGTCTCCCGTCTCCCACTACCAAATGGGAGCTTACTTGTTTACACATGCTTTTTTCTACCATACATTTATTTCCATGAGAACTTCACAGGTACTCATAATCTCATTATTTTCCCTCTAATTTAATTTGTACTCTTTTCATATTATATTCCTTAGTACATTCCACTGCAAACTTCTGCAGCTAGAAAGATTCTAATCATTATTACTGTTATTGTGTAAACATCTTTTCCTGTTTTTATCCAACCCAAGTTTCTTTACAAGAAAAAATATAATTAAAAAACATTAAAACATGCTAATATGGAGTTGAAAATAACCAAAGAGAATCAGAGGAAAAACATCCCACAGAATGCGATGATACCTAGGGCACCTGAGTGTTTATGCAGAAGCCTTGACTTCTATCTGTTCTGCTGAATTCTGTCAGTGAATTTTAAAACAGGAAATTTCTTTCATGCATGTCATCATAAGCACCAACAGTAATAACACCCACCCTAATTCATCAAACGTTTATTAGAGCTTTCTTGACTCTCAGAAACGCTCAGCATGGATACAGTATTTTATACATTCTCAGTTAACTACAAGTCCGGAGTTTTGCCAGTACAATTCTTCAAAGTTGTCAAGAAAAATCTTGTCTTATTTAAAGTACTGGCAGAAATCCCATCAATTTAGCTTGAAACAGTATTTCACCCAAAACATGGCAGTTAGCAGGTTAAAGGGCAATGGTTTAAGTTTCAGTCAGCTCTGTGGTGGTAACATGCTTGCCCAAAACAGTTGCCCATACACTGAAGTGAAATGCTTTTGCTTTCAGATACCAAAACATAATGTTAGCACAATGACTTCCAAAGTCTCAGCCTGACTTGGTCTTAAACCACTCTTACTCTTTAGGGGAAAGTAATCAAATAGACATACTAAAATTATAGTGTCGCAGTATTCATTTTATCCACCGTAGTATCTTTATACCTAAATGCTGGTAATGATGGTGTTATAGAAACATCACTGTACTTACTTTCTCTGAAAAATTAAGTTTCAGACTTGCTATGATCAGTCTTCAGCACAGCCACTAATGACAGCATAAGAGTTCTTAGGATGAACTCATTTTGATTACACTTTCATCCCTTTCTGAGGGAAAAGAGAATACTGTGTTTTGTTGTGGAGAAACGGTGTACCATAGATGCAGTGTTCAGCGTAGAAAGAGCAACATTTCTTTAAATTCAAACATGGAGAAAAAACAAACAAACAAACAAAAAACCACCATGATTCAACAATCAGTAAGCTTGTTGTAAATCAAACTTGATTTAATCTTAAAAAAAAAAAAAAAAAAAAAAAAAGAATATATGTTATTAATTTTAAAGTTACAATTATCTTGATATTTTTTTTCTTGAACACAAATATCTGTAATTTTAAAAGGAAAAATGAAACACTTCTATAAAGCGGAATGACCAAACTCCAAACCCTGTTGTTAAAAGAAAAAGAATGAAAATGAAAATGGAAGTAAAAGTTTTCCTGCTTTCATTGTTTTGCTTAAAGGCAAGGCAAGTGGATATGAGAAACTTCTTAGATCCATGCATGTATAAAAGTTCCTTTCAGTATAATTCTATAAAGTAAATTAAAGAGAATAACACAATACTTGAGTGATACCTACTTATATATTCAATATTTCTCTCTAATTTGTGTTTTAAACTGTAGAATAAATGAGTAACTTAAGAAATGCTACAAAAAATGACCAAAACTATACAAATTCTCAAACGTGGTTGATGCATGTGTGCTAATGGATGATAGTATTTTCCTTTACATCACAGAACATCTAAACTCAGTACGATGATAGACACTGTTTTGAGAAAAGCATGAGAAAAGCACAATGTTTTTCAAACCAAACACATGCTTAATTTCTGAGGGTATGAAATATAACCTATCAACATTTTATAGAGTAAAAAACAATATGTATCCCCAAAGCACCAGAGAATACAGCCACTGCTACAGAAATTACAGAACTCTGCCTTAGAATATATGATAGTCAGAAGAGTAACAAATGTGTGAGGGGAATTTCTAATATTTTGAAAGAGAGCAGAGGAATTATTGAAGGCTAAAGCCAATGAGTAAAAAAAAAAGCAACCCCCAACTCCTTTTAAAAAAAAAAAAAAGGCACATAGCAATGCAACTGTTTATGATTTTTTTTTAAGCTTTCTAATTTCTACAATACTTCTCAAATGTGCTATTAGTTCTTTTATAAGCACCAACAATGAAGATGTATGCTTACCAGCAGCTCGTTAGTTATATTTTTTTGACTTTGCGAGGGCTCTGAACTTTTCTCCAGATGATACCAGAAACATGACAGACCAATGCTTCTGATAACAACTTTGATATGACAGAGAAAAAAAAATCTAAAATTTTATTCCTATTCTAACAAGTCATTCTTTTCATCATTGCCAATATAGCAAAATGTAGACTTCCTTGATTTTCTTCTGATTATCCTTTAAAAATGATATAAATAAAAATGTTGATCAACAATAAATACACACACAATAATAAAATAAAAAATAAATTTAAAACAAAATAATAATAGTAGTAGTAGTAGTAGAAATGTGGAGGAAAGAAGACTAGAGGGCTTTATTTTCCCAATGACTTTTCAAGAACACTGGAGAAGACACTACAAGCCCAAACCCTATCTACTCACATATTTATGTTAATCTCATTAGGATGGGAAGTTCAAAAACCAACATTGGGTTTGATTTCTTAGTTCTTGATAATCAAGGTCTCAGCTTATTACTAAATCATTTTTGTCTATTGAAAGTATTGTGGTTTTTATATAGAATATATTCTTGTCACACATTCTTTAGTAGAACTTTTCCTCATGCTGAAAATTCTTTCTGAAATTTTAGTTTTCAAGTAACATTTGAAGCATGGGGATTTTAGATATGCAAACATGAAAACACAGCAATCCAAGAGTTAAGTGTTCCCAAGGCCAATCAAAAACTACTAGCCAAAAACAAAATTATGATGCTTAATAAAAGAAACCTTATGGAAACAGTATATAATAGATTCAAACAATAGTCCATGTCATCAGATTAAAATATTAAACCAACACCTCTTACACTGTGACTAACAGTGGGGTGGAGGGGTGGGAGGGAGGTTTGTTTTTTTTTTAAATGTCAGTGTCTATATACATACAACTACCTTAATACACATTAGTAAAGAGTATGTGAAAGTTGTTAATTAAAATAGGTTGGTATTCAGAATATAATTATGTACCAAATCCCTAAAAGTAATTTTGCAAGTATCATTAAAAAGGAATCTCTAACTATCCAAAAACAGAAAGGTTAGGTATATTTGCAAAGTTTCAAATTAATATATTCTGGTAATTCTGTATTATTCTCACTGGGAATAAAAAGTTGCATGTATTAAAATAAATAAATATATAAAGTGTTAGAATTAAAGTATTAAGAGTTAAAGTATTCGGATATGTTATATTATTTTCTTTTCCATACTAGATCTTGCTTCTTGTGAGATTCTAGGTTATGCTCCAAGACATGTGCAATTATAAAGTGTCAGCTGACAGTTATCTGAGAGAAACAGGTAATCCTGGTTCATATCTACAAGAGCCTGAAGTCTGTTTTATCTTTGCCTTTTTTCAATCAGATGTTCTGTGTCATCTAAAGAAAGTTATTTGATCATATCGGAATGATACTAACTATCAAATGTAAGGCATGGCAAATGAAATAGACAATTTACTCATTTATGAACATTTTAAAACTTGGATGACTATCCAAGCAATGTCTTTCATTATTTTAGTAGCACTGGGTGTCTGTTGATGAGTTACTTTTGTGAGACAACATTTGCATATACCAAATAAGAGAACTCCCATAATAAATCATGCTCTGAAATGTCATCTGTGTAAGTCAAATATCAATTACTTAGATACTGTCCAAATCCAGACATTTTATGGAAGATGCCTAAAGAAAAAACATGCAGGTTATGAAACCAGTCATATTTGTCCTCCTAATGTTAGCATAGACACATTGTTATTTAATGCTATAGAATAGGTTAAAGATGATGATTAAATCTTAATTCTACTGAAGATGCAATAGCATTTCCAATGTTAAACATCCTCATACACCTAATTATTAAAAATGCCAGAATAATTCTGGTGTTACAAGGCAAGCATATCCTTACACAACAGAAGAGAAATAAGAAGAGAAGTACATTCTGTTTCTTCTGTAAAATTTTGGCACATTATTCCTTATTTTTAGAGAAAATTTTTCTTTGTTAATTTATAAAAATTTTGAAGCCTTTTTCTAGAAAATTGAAAGGTACTTTACACATTGCACATTAAGTGATGTAAAGTTGCAAGTACATTCCAAACCACAACATAATAGTTTGTATTGAAAATCAAGAGATTGATAACAACAACAACAACAAAATATGCAAAAAAAACATAGAGTGGCTTGGATTGGAAGTGACCTTAAAGATCATCAAAACATTTCTGGAAAAGTACTTAGTTTTAACTTCAGATTTTCCAACAATGAAGACAATTTTGGAAACAACATGAAAATTACTTACTACTAATTTATATTAACCCTTTTAGATCAGTTGATCTCTATAATTTACAATGTGCAAAGGTGTCATGTAAAGAAACAAACAGAAATAATATGGAGTTCCTTACTGGCTACTGGCTTATTTGCCATATTACTTGAGGACAGTTTTCAGATAAATTGGGGAGCCTGCTAAAGTGGTATGCACTAAACTCGGTATAATCATGGTATCATATATTTTGTTGTAAACTAATATTTATGTGATAGATCCAAGAATCGCACATAATGAAAACTTCACTGTGCTTAAAATGTGCTTCACTGTTCTTAAAATCCACAAATTTTAAGAACTACGGTAATATCTTCTGTCAGAGTATTCAATATCATGAAAACTGGGATTTAGTAATATATATCCATGTGCAATTCTGAAAAATAATATATTTACTAAGTTTCTTAAATGTTAAGAGATGGATATGGCACAGAGGATTTGCTTACTTATCTCCAGGCAGCTTAAAGGAATCTACTGCCATCAAGCCTCTCATAATAGAAGACACAGATTTTTCCCTTCCTCACCATCAAAGCTGAGGAAATGTTGATGTCTAGGAGTATAAATTTAATGGTACAATCTAAATATTTTTCAATTACTTTTTCCTACTGCCAAAATGTATTGATATGACATTTATCTAGAGGACGGCTATAAATGTAGGTTGAAAACCATGTTTCAGAAGAAAAGATGAAGTTTGATACGGCATAATACAATACAAAAAGGACATCTGAAGCAGAAATAATAACCCAAAATATATCATGTAGTCTTTCATAGGAAAATGAAAAGCAGTGGCAACAAATGGCTGTGTTTTTGGAGCAAAATCATAACATTTGTTTTTCAATTTTATATTGTTTTATAGCTGATAGCCTTTGTTTTGAGCCAGCTATGTGACACAGTTGTGATTCTTACTGATGAATAGGTTTGATGGAATAAAAGCTGAAGATTAAGTAGAAGCTTCAAAGAGAGAGAGATTATATAAATATTTCAAGTTTGATTTTAAATGCAACTACAGTTTTGCACTACCGTTCTTCTCAGAAGACTGTTCCAAAACTTTTAATGTTCAGAAATTTTGTCATTTTTTTTTGCTGTTGTTTGTCATAACACATTTATGATCAATTTATAACCACTAGATCCTCTGTCGGCGTTGTCTTTTAAAATTATTTCTTTCTTCACTGATGTTTACCTTTGGACAGCAGATCATATCAATACTTTAAGAAGGCTAACAACTTGACAGTTTCTTCCCATATGAAGAACTCTGATCAGTCCCCTTAACCTATTCAGTTTAAGTTAAGTTAGTATTTTAAGTATTTAAGTTAGTATTTTTTATTCTATAAATCTGTAACTGTACACAATAATCCAGATATGACTTTGAAAAAATAAAAATAAAGAACTTATTATATCTAGGCTTTCACACTATCCCTCCTTCTATCATGGCAAAATATAGCAATGTCTACAATATAGAGGACACCCATGCAGCCTAACATGTATTTTCAAATATCTTTATATCTTATCTTCAAAGAATAGTTAAAGTTAAAAAAAAAAAAAATAACAACAACAACAAAAAAAAGTCAAAGTTAAAAAAAATAAAAAACAAAACAAAAAAACATTTTAAGAAACAAGTTTCTCAGTGGATAGCATCTTCCCTCGACAGTTTATGGACAGCTAAAGGTTTAATTTCTCTCTCTTTTTTTTTTTTTGTGTGTGTGTGTGTGTTTTTGTTTGTTTTTGTTTGTTTGTTTGTTTGTTTGTTTTATCACAAAAATTAATAGATCTAACCCGGTCTTGCAGACTAACTACTATTCTACAGACATTATATATATCTAATAATGTTTAGTTACACAGTTAGGGCAAAGCAGGTAGTATAAGTTATAAACTTAACATATATGGGGAAGGCCTTATTTAAAGTAATTTTTAAAATGAAATACCAATTTATTTAATTTTGAAATAAAACAAGTGATAAGCACAGAAAAGCAAAACACACAATACAAATTAAATAATGTTATAGCAATGTGAATATCATATACAATAATGAAACAAGTGTAGAAAGTTTGTAATTTCCTTGTATTTATATTTAACATTAGAATGATCTATTTTGAAATGTATCCTTGAGGATTAGACTGATTGAGTAAAAACATTATTTTTTAACTTGATTAAATAAAATATAAATATAATAGGAAGGACTAGAGAAAATAAAATTTACTTTTAATATAACAACTATTCAATGTATAAGTAATTCTTTTTTCCAATTTGTGTTCACAGGAATGTCTTAATTTTGACCTATTAAATTTAATTATGCCATGAAAATAATAATTATTATCCCTTGTAAGTCTTTTTATTGATGTGTCTTCAGGAAAGACATTTAACTTTTTCTTTTTTTTTCATATATTTGGAAATAAATTTTTATACCTAGAAGTAAACTTCAGTCTAATCTCATCAAAACTTCACAGTCTTAGGGAACATTTTTATTGTTATTATTATTAAATTATTATTAATGTAATAATTGTATTATTAATTTTATAATCATTATATTATTAGTAAGATTATTTTTTAAGCCCTGTAAACATGAAACCATAACTGCCACTGATGTTCTATGCTGTCAGCTTTCCAGAGTAAGACACTTTGAAGCAAGACAGCACCTACATTTATAGCATCTAGAACAGAAATTTTATTCTTAGAATTATCCAACTCATTATTTATGAAAATATTCCTAAAGCCACCTCCAGAAGGAGAAGAATGTAGAGGAAATGATTCAAAAATATGCATATATCATCCACTGTACAGTAATTTTGTTAAAGCCTTGCAAAATGAGTAGGCCTAGCTCTGTCCAGCCACAGCTCAAAAAGTCAAATACTTTCTTCAATATATCATTCACCAAATTTACATCCAAGTACACAACTCCATAAAATTAAACACATTTTACTTAATGTGTTACTACACTGAGTCTTGTTAATGCTGGGCTTCCATGAGTATCTACCATCTCAAAATACTAGTTAAGAAACAACTTCTCTGACAGTTGAGAAACACTTTATTCCTAACTGTGGAATAACAGTTTATAATGTAAAGGAGTAGTCGGTCACGTTCACCATCCCTGCAAGGGGACTACTCATGCATGCTGCAATTTTACATCACTATTAAAAACAAAATAAAAGTCACAAATATTTATTTTATTTTAGCTCACAGTTCTTACTTAACAGATCTCTGTTTTTTTATGATTTCTGATTTCTTGGGTCAGTCTTTTTAAAATAAGGAAACATTCAACTTCTTTTAATAATAGCTATGACATCTTGTGCTCATATATAACAATACATTTTCTTGTGAAAATAAGTGGATAATAATAGTATCTTAAGACAAATGAAAAAAAGTATCAAAATGATACAAAACATCAAGTTGGTCCGTGGGACTTAAAATATTTTGTTGATACTTCCTAGTTTAAAAATAATTGTTTATAATTCTGTCCTCTACATTCTTGCACAGAACACAGATTTACCTGTGGACACTGGAGGTTTGTGACAAAGTAATGAGTATAAATAGACCAGGATAAACCATGATGGGAAGGCATTTTATTTACTTCAGTTTTTGTCAAGATCTGCAAACCAAAGGGCGATCCAGTTCATGCATTTTATGCCAGAAGATTTATAACATAATTAATTAAATTGTTTCTGCAATCACTTCAAATTATTTTGTCAAAGTTTTAAACTTAAAAAAAAAGAAAAAAAAAAAAAAAAAAGGCAAGCTTTAGCTGTCTGTGAGAAAATTTGTATCTTAACTCTTACCTGGAACCCAAACCCCAAGATCAACTCTTGTCATAGGTTATTTAATTATAACCACCTAAAAATCACTAACACCCAAATTTTGTCATAATAGTCTTTTCCAGAGCCAGAAAAAAAAAAAAAAAAGTCATAATAATATGTGATTAAATTAAATATTTACTCTTACATGCAAGTGAAAGCATACTGGCATTTTTGACAAGAAATGTAAATGGGAAGTGAGCCAAACAATAACAGAAGCCAACTACTCTATGTCTTCATATGCATGTGAATATTTCACATGTGAGTTTGGACAACAAAGAGTTTGCATTTTTTATAGCTTGAATTTTAGTTCAGCTGTTCCAATGTCTCTGGGTTCTTGTCAGTTTCTGTTTTCATTGCCTAGACTATTCCGTTGTTTCTTGTTTCTTCATTATTTTTATTATCTAAATTCATTAGAGTAAACCTGGTAGGGAAGATTCCTTGCAGCCACCTTTCCAGCTACAAGACCCATGAGAGTGAGCTCTGGGTGCTACTGGTAATGAGGAAGAGTTTGGAACAGGAGATAATACTCATGGCAAATTTCTGTAGATGCAAAGACTAGATTAACTTTCCCATGCAATTAAGGTGGCCTATGTTTTTAAGGTGGTGAACATAGTAAGGTGTATACTTGTTAATTTACTTTGGCTGAAAAAAAATGGCATGATGATGTACAAAAATTACAGTTATCAACTATCCTTTCATTGTATTAGTACATTTTGACTGAGTAAAATTAATCCCATTCATTAACTGAAACACCTGACTATGACCTATCATACATTTAGTTATTCAGATCTTTTAGACTGTGAAAAGCATAAAAATCATATTTTATCATATCATATTTTAAAAATCATATTATGGTAAGAGGCAGAGATGACTATAGAGAAAGATGACTATAAATTCATTAAAAATTAGTAACTCAGAAATTATTAAAGACCGATTCATATGCAAGTGAATTCAGTGGAAATTTCGTAATTAATTTCAATTTGGAGTAGGTTTTAAAGACAGGTATTTAAAGACTGTCATGCATCCAGTTTGGGGATATGAACAGTAATGGAAGTATTCAATATTTAGATTTTGTAATAATGTCTACCAAAAAGTCGCAGCTGCCAGCATTCAAGAAAATTAGACCATTAATTTATATGCCAAAATAGGAGCATTTAGATTTATCATCTCTCAGTAGTTACCTCTAAATGACTATTTGCAAAATCAAGCACATATTTTTAGTTGTGTAATATTATATTATTTTTTCCCAGCATGAAACCAGGAGTGAGGTTTTCTTCACAGAAACAAACCCACAGAATTTAATGGTCCTTGCTTAATGTAGAGCTTCTGAAAAAGTTCTAATGATGACACCCAGGCCTGAGTTACCCAGATCTCCTTTTCTTATCAAAATGGCAAAGGAACACCTTACTAAAGGATACTATTTAATAAGATGATATTTAATTTAGAGTTTAGATTTCAGAAGTAATGCTAATAATATTGCTTTAATGCCTGTAACAATACCCAACATTAATAACCAGGAATATGTCAAAAGGCATTAGAACACATATACTTCAAAGGAAAATTTACCTAGCGGTTTCAAGGTGAAGATTCCATTAGCTAACAAACACAACAACAAGCAATTCAGTTGTTCTGGAAATACAAACAGTGACGGAAAACATGTAATGTACTTGATTAGAGTCCCTAAACTTTAAACAACTTTTTTTTTCTTTTTTTTTCTTATAACTTCTAATAGTGATTTGTTTCTGCTGTATATATTGATAAACATACAAAAACAAATTTAATTTTCATCTATATGATAAGTATTTATCCAATTACAGTGGAACTCATGAATATTAAAAATTTGAGTTATATCAGTTTGTATTAATTAAATATGTTTAAGTTGAAAAAAATTTGTACCTAAATATTTTTTTTACATACAAAGATGAGATAGTATTTTGCTATATTTTTCTATTCATATTGTAAGCAACAACTTGTTTAAATGCTAGTTGTTCCAGGAATCCTAATATGAACTTTTCAAAAAGTGAATGAGTTTCATTTGCAATGAAGTTAGAATAGTATTTTAATTTTAGCCTTGAAAATTTTAATTTAGCTTTTCATTTAAGTCTTAAAATCTACTTGCACCTAAGATCTCAATTGCACTAAATTCCTTTCACTTCAGATCATTCTACACCCATAAGAATAGAATTAATATCAAATATGAAATAGTGCACTTACGATAAAGAAAAGGTTACCATAGAATTATTGAATTATTTCAGAGACATCAGGAACAACACATTTACAGTTGTTTTCCCTGAACTTTTTTTTTTTTTTGGTCATAAAGATTGAATACAGCAATAGTAGGTGATTCTACAATTTCACCTGTTCAAATTGTAGGTGATTCTACAATTTCACCTGTTTGTATAACCAAAGTAGTCAAGTTTGATAACCATGACTATGAGTCGGATTGTGAGTTGGTCAGATCCTTTCTTGCAATAACAGAGAACAAACAACAATAGAATCATAGAATCATTAAGGTTGAAAGAGACCTCCAAGATCATCTGGTCCAACCATCACCCTATCAATGTCACCCACTAAACCATGTGTCTAAGCATCAGGTCCAACCTTTCCTTAAAAATCCCCAGGGATGGTGACTCCACCACCTACCTGGGCAACCCATTCCAATTTTGATTGATTACTAAATACAATACAAACAAGTAAACAAAACAAAAAAAAAGCCCTGTTCTGTCTATTTTTTCTGAATTGATCTCTTGTTGGCTTGGAAAACACCATCAGTTTTATTCCGGATTGTAAGATCACAACTTGTATCCTACAACAGAGAACCAGCTGCTCACAATTTCCACTATCAAACATTTAACACCTTCAACAGATATATACACAAACACACATTCAAGCAGAAGAAATGTTTAAATTTGCTTGGGAATACTTGTCCTATGTCTAACAAATAATTCTTTTTTGTTGTTGTTGTTGTTTCGTTTTGTTTTCCTTTTTTTTTTTTTTTTTCCTCTTCTCTTTTGTTTACCTGTACTAACTCTGCAAGATTGTGTATGTTCTGCTTAGACCTTTATGGTATAAAAACCTAAAAAGCTTTTCTCTTTCCAGTCTCCTTAACCCTAGAGAGCCACCAAAAGGTATCTTATCAATATAGTCAAGTACTTGCTTGTCTAATTTTACACAGGCTAGTCACCTAGTACTATCTAGCAGAGCCTCTACTTCTTTTCCTTACTTACCACATTTTCTGCACTTTACACCTTCCAAGTTCTTTCTTAAACCAACTTTTTGAAACATACAGCCTTCAATGTGATGATGATCCTGCAAATTACTTAGTGAACTCTATAAATTTACCAATTATGGAATAGGTATGGTGCAGAGGTTCTCTTAATTAAGCTGGTCTAATTACAACAAAATTAAATAGAAAAATACTTTAGAAAAAATATTTTAGAAAAAAAAAATAATTGAAAAAATAATTCTGAAGTGTCTCTAAGGTACTTTAGCACTGAGCTTATATTTAACTAAAACATTACTGATTAATTCAACTATTTAAACATGCTCAAATAGTTCAGAATGCTTTAGGAGCTTAACACCTAGAATATCATAGAATCATAGAATATCCTGAGTTGGAAGGGACCCTTAAGGATCATCAAGTCCAACTCTCGACACCGCACAGGTCTACCCAAAAGTTCAGACCATGTGACTAAGTGCACAGTCCAATCTCTTCTTAAATTCAGACAGGCTCGGTGCAGTGACCACTTCCCTGGGGAGACTGTTCCAGTGTTGTGGTTTAACCCGGCCGGCAGCTAAACACCACGCAGCCGTTCGCTCACCCTCCCCCCTCCCTCTCTGGGACGGGGGAGAGAAATGGAAAGTGAAGCCCGTGAGTTGAGATAAAGACAGTTTAATAAGACAGGAAAATAATAATAACAAAATAATAATAACAATAATAATAATATGGTGATAATAGGGAAATAATAATAATATGTACAAACAAGTGATGCACAATGCAATTGCTCACCACTCGCTGACCGATGCCCAGCCTAACCCCGAGCAGTCCGGCCCCCTTCCCCCGGCTAGCCACCCCTATATATTGTTTAGCATGATGTCAGATGGTATGGAATACCCCTTTGGCTAGTTTGGGTCACCTGTCCTGGGTCTGTCCCCTCCCAGCTCCTACTGCACCCCCAGTCTGTCCGTTGGCAGGACAGAGCAAAAGGCTGAGATGTCCTTGGCTTAGTATAAGCACTGCTCTGCAACAATTAAAGCACCGGGGTGTTATCAGCACTCTTCTCATCCTAAGCCAAAACACAGCATTCCACCAGCTACTAGGAAGAAAATTAATTCTGTGCTAACTGAAACCAGGACATCCAGTGTGCAACCACCCTCTCTGTGAAGAACTTCCTCCTGATGTCAAGCCTAAATTTCCCCTGCCTCAGCTTAACCCCGTTCCCGCGGGTCCTGTCACTGGTGTTAATGGAGAAAAGGTCTCCTGCCTCTCGACACCCCCTTACGAGGAAGTTGTAGACTGCGATGAGGTCTCCCCTCAGCCTCCTCTTCTCCAGGCTGAACAGGCCCAGTGCCCTCAGCCGTTCCTCGTACGTCTTCCCCTCCAGGCCTTTCACCATCTTCGTAGCCCTCCTCTGGACACTCTCCAACAGTTTCATGTCCTTTTTATACTGTGGTGCCCAGAACTGCACACAGTACTTGAGGCGAGGCCTCACCAGCACAGAGTAGAGCGGAACAATCACCTCCCTTGACCTACTAGCGATGCCGTGCTTGATGCACCCCAGGACACGGTTGGCCCTCCTGGCTGCCAGGGCACACTGCTGGCTCATATTCAACTTGCTGTCTACCACGACCCCCAGATCCCTCTCTTCTAGGCTGCTCTCCAGCGTCTCATCGCCCAGTCTGTACGTGCAGCCAGGGTTTCCCCGTCCCAGGTGCAGGACCCGGCACTTGCTCTTATTGAACTTCATGCGGTTGGTGATCGCCCAGCTCTCCAACCTATCCAGATCCCTCTGCAAGGCCTTTCCACCCTCATTCGAGTCCACAACTCCTCCAAGTTTGGTGTCATCAGCAAACTTGCTCAAAATACCTTCTATTCCTACATCCAGATCGTTTATAAAAATATTGAAAAGTACCGGCCCTAAAATGGAGCCTTGAGGGACCCCACTGGTGACCGCCCGCCAGCCTGACGCAGCCCCATTTACCATAACCCTTTGGGCCCTGCCTGTTAGCCAATTGCTCACCCATCGTATGATGTTTTTATTTAGCTGTATGGTGGACATTTTGTCCAGTAGGATCCTATGGGAAACCGTGTCAAAAGCCTTGCTGAAGTCCAAAAAAATCACATCAGCTGGTTTCCCTTGGTCCACCATACGGGTGATCTTATCATAAAAGGAAATCAGGTTAGTTAGGCAGGACCTACCCTTCACAAACCCATGCTGGCTGGGACCAATGACTGCTTTGTCCCCCAGGTGCACCTCAATAAGTTTGAGAACCATCTTCTCCATGATTTTACCAGGCACTGACATGAGACTGACAGGCCTGTAATTGCTAGGGTCTTCTTTCTGACCCTTCTTGAAAATCGGCACAACATTTGCCAGCTTCCAGTCTACCGGGACCTCTCCAGATTCCCAGGATCATTGAAAAATAATTGAGAGAGGTTCCGTGATGACGTCCGCCAGCTCTTTCAGCACCTGGGGATGAATCCCATCCGGACCCATGGACTTGTAGGGATCCAGGTGGAGTAGCAAATCCCGCACACGTTCAGGGTCGGTTGGGAGTTTGTCATCCCCACCGTCCCGGTCCTCCAGCTCAGGGCACCCTGGGTCCCGAAGCCCATCATCAGCATTGAAGACAGAGGCAAAAAAGGCGTTAAGCGTCTCTGTTTTGCCTATGTCATTGTCTGTGAGGAGACCTAGGCATAGTGTAGTTAATTTTCATGCAGTTAATCTTTTTATGAAAGCCCTTTAGCTAAAATTGTTTCAGTTTAAGACTTTAAGGATTCTGTTTTGATTTAAATTAAATGATTTCTTGAGCATTCAAATGAGTTTATCTGTCGTTTTTGAGACTTCCAAATTTGTGTCTTTTCTAGCAATCTTCATAAATTCCAGGAAAAAAAAAAAAAAAAAAAAAAAAAAAAAAAAAAGCTCTATATGTATAGCTCAAAAGTTTTATATCTCAAGTTTCATCAACACTGAAGTTAAGCGAAAGAAAAATAAATTTTCTCTGCCTCATGGGGGCATGATTAAACCCGATCTTCACCCACAAATGCAAGACTTATTGATGTTGAATGATACCCTCTACACCTGTGGAACAATACCTTCAGCAGCACTGCACAGGAACAACTCACAAATGCTGAACTATCTTAACTATGTTAACATGAATTTGATGATTCACGAGCTAAAAGAAAATTCTTGCCATCCCTAAGCTGAGCTAGATCTAGATCTACTGAGTTGATTAAACAAGTAATACTATTTTATTTCTTTGTCAAAGAAAGGAGATGCAATAGATAACATACAAAGATTAAATCTGATATAATATACAAAGGGTAAATCTGAATCTGTTTATATAGAACTTTCTTAATTAGGTCCATGACTATGCGTCATCTTAATTTAACACTATGAAGTTCAAATTTATTTATTTTTTAAACTCCACTAAACCCTTGAACCAGTTTAAGTACTTAAAATGGTGAATAATTTGCTCTAAAAGTTTAATGAGTTGTAAGGTAATGAATCAACTCTTAAAATCTGTCTATTGACATTTGATGTTTTTCTTTCATATAAGTATAATAAATATAGTATCATCATTTATCTATTCATGTAATTGACTAAAATAGTTTTACTTTTTTTTTTTTTTTTTTTTTTTTTTTCCTATTTATGGCCCTGTACAGCTACTTTGCTGATGGGAAAGCCAGCTGGAACCTCTTATGTTTTATGAATGATAAGGCAAAACTCTGACCTCAGTTTCAACTTTGCAAGTTCACCATTATTGAAAGGAGCATAATTTAAAGACAAGTGTTCTGCAGTTGAAAAAGCAGAAATTGTTTGGTTTGGAAATCTATTTCTGCCAGAGCATCTTGTAGTTTTCCATGTAAAACAAGCAACCTCACATTTTGTCTTGAGTTATGCTAAACAAAACAAAACAAAACAATTTAAAAAAAAAATGAAGCTCCACTCGGAGAAGACCACAAAATAATTTGAATGTAAAATTGCTGTCTGTATCTATCTATCTGTATTAGGTAGTCAGTAAATATGATAACAACAGTTTTAGGTTTGTACAATGAAAAAAAAAAAGTGTCAACACAGAAGATTTTTTGTCTTGGTTTCTCTGCAAGGAAAGCAGATAACTTTATAATATCAAGAACTTTATAATATCAAGTGTGAATTTAAACAGTTTTGAGCTGAAAGTCAATGACATACAGCAAATATGCAATTTCAAAAGTGCTGTTTTAGGAAACCTTTTTAGACAAGAGACTCTTGTGAGCAAGAAATGTTGTTATATTAGCCAAAAAAGTACAGTATACAATCAAAATCATTAACATTTCCAGATGACCTGTTAAAGTTGAGACCACAAGACTGAAAGATATAATTCAAAATGCCTGTGCATTAAAAGACTAAAAATAATTTCTTTGGTCTTCATTTTTTTCTCCGTTGAAAGCTGAAAAGCAAAGTTTCTGATAGTGTTTTGTTTGTTTGTTTGTTTGTTTTGTTTTCCTCAATTTTTTCTTATAAATCTCAGGAGCACCTTATCTACAGTATGTCTGTCAATGCCTGGAGAATACTGCTAAGCTTATGCTCATTAAAGAATTATTTGAGCGGTCTCTTTGTTCTTCTCCACTGCTCTGTTCTTACTCAACTGAGAATCTTCCACCCTGTGATGGAAAAAGGAATTTAAAAAATTTCAGTGAAAGCCACAGATTGCATCAGCTCCATCTGTAGCTGAAATATAAGATATTCATATAAGATAAGATAAGGTTAAGATACCTCTAACAATGCTGTTTCACTGAAACTGCAGCACTGAGGAGACCTGGTCACCTCTACTACCTGCCAAATTTGTCAGTCTAATGAAGCCATTAGGTTGCCTACAAACATCGCACTTATAGAGCTCTTCAGTGAATAGTACGAAGGATTCTTACACATTTCCTTCTGTTACATTCTTTTCTGTTACATGTCAATGACTAGCAGCAGACTTGTCTAATCAGAGCCAAGGCTGAGAATAATCAAAGATATGCTGGGGCATTTTTTTTAAGACCAAATGCTGCCAGAGTGGCCAAGCCCAGTTCATATCGTCTTTACTTTTCCCCTGACTACCCTTTGGTATGTACCCTGTAGTACCCTGCCATGTGGGTTTTTTATTGCTGTTGCTGGAAGTCTTGAATAGCCTTACCCAAAAGCCCACTTTGTTGAGTTTTATCAAATATTGTTCATGTTTCAAATTCTCATTTATATGTATCTCAGAAATATGTTGGCAGAATATTCTGGTCTGTGTTTCAGATCATATAAACACACGTTTGGAAAAAAAAATATAATCCTAGTATATTAAAAGGAATGTGGAAAACTTTCTGAAAATATTTTAAATAAATAATTCTGAACACCTTTCTTTTCATGGAGATGTATATTCTCTTTCCAAGTAATAACACAACTGAGAAACTGAGGTAACACTGACCAAATCGTAGGTCAGACTAGCAAATCAATAAGGTGCAGAGATATTAATAAAAAGTGTACTATGAAGTATTAATTGTAAGAAATATAAAATACTCACTTTCTCAAATTCACTTCTTTTGCTCAGTTATTCACTTTCACTGTCTTGCTCACTTCTTCTCTGTCATTTGCGAGCCCTCCCCCAAAACAGAAACATTTTATCTAGAGTCATAAACTGTTTTTATTCAGTTTTATAGGCAAAGTAGCTACTAGGCCTCTGCAATTGAGAAGGTTTGGAACAATTTTCTCCTCATTCATTCCTGAGTTTTAAGCTTTAATTTAATAAAATTCTTAACTGACATAGTCTTACTTTGCAAACAAAAAGGCATCACACAAACAAACGACCAAATAAATAAATAAATAAGGTTATGTATTACCTGATACTAACAATGTCTATTTACAGGTTAACTAACTTCAGAATACCAGCTAGTAAAGAAATGTACAGATTTTTCTTTTATTTTCCCAGTCCATTAAAATTATCTTCTTATGATTTTATGTATGATAAATAAGAAGTTTTATTTTAGACAGTTGTCAGGAAGATGTTTACTGTTACTGCATTTATCAAACAATAAATACTTAAAGGATAATACATGTTTCCCATAATTAATTACTTGAGAATTTGTTTATGCACTTCTTGAGGGACAAAAGATGGAAGCTTACATTTTAAGATGGGAAATGAATGACTACTCTGTTGTAAACCATGGTTCCAATACATTTTCCACTTAACCCATGCTATAACTTTTTCCTCGTTTGAAAGTTACAGGATTTTCTGCACGTTTGAGTATTATTTCTTCACACGTTGTCTGTACACTGTATGATTTGGAAGAGAGAAAAGTGAATTTGTTCTCAGTTCTGCCTGCACAAGCATGTGAGGCAGAGGAATTAACACATTTGTTTTTGTATTTATAGATGGACACCACAATACATCTTTTTGGCGAGTTTTCAACACACTAATAGTAATAGTAATAGCAATAGCAATAGCAATAGCAATAATAAATTTTATCTCTACAACAGACAGGACAGTTAAGCAGTTTACTTCACTAGGTTTCTTTCATTGGCACTGCAGGCATCCTTGATCCTCAATGTTCTTCCTCCAGGAAGCTCCAAGAATTTCATATTATTCCAGTCCCAACTTAGTCACACCTTATAAGCTAGATGGAAAGCGCAGTGCTTAAGGGAATTGGCAATTTCTTTAGGGTTTTTGCTTGCCTTTGGCATAGGAAGTGCATGTATTCAATTCAGCCACATAAATTAGCATTCAATTTTCTTAAGCAAAAGAAATAAATCAATTTCTGCCTAATGAGAAGATCAAATCCTTTTATTAGGTTAAGTCATAAAAGGTTTATTTCCACACAAATGAAGGATAACAGAGGCACACAGACAGCTGAGGGAACTCTGTCCTGGCCTTTCCGAGGTATATCACAGGAGGCAGCCAACCCCACTACCAGGGAAACACCTTTCACCATGGGGCCAAGTAAAGGCTCTTGGACACCTTTGGAACCAAGGGTTAACAACCCTTGGGAGGAACCAGTGCAGAAAAGGTAAGCAGGGCCTGATCACCACACCTGTCTGGTCGTGCTCTGCGGTCAGCAGTCTGTCCTTCCTTTTCATTAGACTGCATTTTCTCTGCATTTAAAATGTGTTTCCTATTATAGACTTAAAAGATTATCTTTGTTTTTAAATCTTAAAAAAGAAAGGTTCTACTTGGCAAACAAATAATTAAAATCATTAATTAACCTCTTGACCTCAGTCAACACAAAATTATTACTACTTCCTACCTAATGTCACTTTTCTAACCTTCAAATATTTCACTAGATCTTGTCTTCTAAAGAGGAATAAGCTCAGTAAAACACACAATTCTGTACTAACACATCTTAAAATAAAGGACAGATGGTCTTCCAGAGCACAGGACATGCAATTTTCTCTCACAGTTTTATTTGTGAAAAAAACTCGACATTCATGAACAAGTACAGAAAATTCTCTTTTCAAGACACACAGGTAAAATTAAAAATCTATATTTCCTTCAAAACCACTATGGCTCAGCATAGAAGAAGTACTAATAAATATATAAGAGGTACCTAAATTTACAGGATAGTATTTTTTACTGCTGTCCTGCTAGTTCTATAGCTTAACTTTATCAGTTGTGACACAGTCATCCAAAACACAAATGAAACGTCATCCCTTGATTTTAAGAAGCCATAGTATAGCAAAAAAAAAAAAACATTCTCCTAGCAAGTAAGATATTTTATCTTTTGTGGCATCTCTTCTATAGCTCCTCTACTGTGCTTTACCTATAAAATGATTCAGAATGGAGGAAAGTGTAAGATTAAAAACTTTTATGGGAAGGATGTGTGCTCATTATAGTCACAGCTGGAGCCAGTATATGCAGCAGTGGCCCTGACTGTGACCATTCTATAACAACTTTGAAGAACACTGTGATCATTAGAGTTCTTCAAGCAGTTGTAAAAGGATAAGTACAGATAAATACATCTTATTTATCCATATATATATATATATACACACCAAATAAAATTGCAGGTAATCTATAGAATATATGGGAGAACTCCTTAAAATCCTTTTTAAGTCCTTTAGTCCTTTTTTTTTTTTTTTTTTTTTTTTTTTGATATTGAGAGGGTTGACAATGATCTGAAGAGTGTATGAACCTCCAAGGGACCTGAACAAAGACTTCAGTTAAGAAGAAATTAATGATACCTTCAGCTACTCTCTCTATTGTTGGTGAAGAGGTGAAGAAAAATGTGAGGATCCATTACAGATCAAGGAAGGAGAATATATGGTCTCCTTCCCTTCATCAGGTGCTCTCCAGTATTTCCAGATTTCCAAATTTACTAGACCAAATCAGCTGGGAACAGAAGTCTCTTCCTCCTCTGGACACCTCTCTCGTTCATTTTTAGTAATGGCACAAATTTATTTTCCCTCTTTTTTTACCACCACCCCTTGTCTCTGAAGGCTTTCACATGATGACTAGGTATTTTCCAGTATTTATTCCTCTCTTCATCATAAGATAGCAATGGGATTACATAAAAATGGAACAGACAAATTTCTTAAAGTATGAACTTAGTTCTAACAAAACAAGAGTGCCTGCATATGTAACATAAAGATTTTAAACAGTGAAGCTATTTTTACTGTGAATTCATTAAGAAGGGCAAAGGAGATAATAAAATGAGTTGAATATTGAGTACATTTCAGAAATCTCCAACTACTAAAACAATTGCATATACTATAATGGTAGTGCTCATATCACAAATTCCTTTTAAATAAAATTACATACTACCATAGGAATTTAAAGCAGCCAGTTGTTTTGTTTATCTCTTTAGATTTCTAATGTTGTAACTGTGTTTGCCTTGAGTAGATACTATGTATTCCTGTTTTTGAACTTTTTCTGTTTTATGTATGCCATGTTACTAGAAAGCTAATCTAGTAACCTTTTATTTTTACTTGAAAAATAGGCTCTTCAGACAGTATTTAAGATTAATACAATTCTACAAGCTTAGAAAAAATAATCAAATAATCTTGTTTATAAAATATTTTTGAAGTATATTTTCAGATCTTTCCAGAGATGTATGTTCTTAGCCTTCACAAAAGGATTATCTAGTAGTCAAAAAGAGATATTTTTATTTACTTAGCTTAATGAGGGCTTGTTTAATGAAAGCCAAAAAGAAATCTCAACTGCTCTAAAGAGAAAAAAAAAAAAAAAGGAAAGTACTGAACAGAAATGTGTGGGTTTTTTGTTTTATCACACCAGAGCCAATTCTCAGTGTGAAGTCTACAACAGCAATGGTTGTTGAACAACTGCCTAGATGTAGAGGTTCAGCCCAAGTTAACTCCAGGAAAGCAGAAATGATTATCTGTCTGCTGTGAGAGATTCTGTCTGAATCCTCTGTTGTTGATGATGCTGTTGCTTTTGCTTGTTTGTTTTGTTTTGTTTTGTTTTGTTTTTTTAATCTAGAAGAAAAACATGTGAGTAGTATAATTAAGAGCAGTCACGCTGCCTTATCAGTTCTAGGAGGCACAAGATACTGAGCTTTTCACTTAAGTCATCCTTGTAAGGATTTTTTCTTAACCTTTTCTATGTACAAAATGACACACACTTTAATTTCTAGCATTTAATCAGAAATGCTCAACTATATGCGCATTTTCAGCCAGAATGTGTCTTTCCCTATAGTTCTGTGCATTTGTGTGTGTGTGCATGTATATTTTACTTTGCACCTTTAACAGTCTCATATATGGACCACTACTATGTGTGGTGTCATCTTCAAGACCTACAGTAATTTGGAAGGTCTCATCATAGCCTTTTTAACAGAAGAGTGAACACAACTGCAGCAAAGGAAGATAGTATATACCAGTCATCCTTCTGTTGGCTATCACCTCATAAAAGGATGAGTAGCAGGAACAATTTTCTGAAAATTATTTAAAATTTCTGTTGCTATTCCTAACATTCTTTTATCATATCACACTAACTGTTTCTCCATGAACAGAATGAATAACCTACTTCTTCTATTGTTAATCTAGTGTCCTTTATCTACAGAGATATTCTCAAGGGTCACAGCCTTTAATATTATTAAAATCCATGATAATATACTGTGAGAGTAAAAAAAAGTTGCATTTTTAACTGGGTAGGCACTGCATGCAACTCATGCACTTTTTAAAAGAGGTGTTCTAGGTGTTTCTCATTTTGTACATCTAGGCTTTACTGCTGTCCCACATGACCTGTTAGCATTTCCTATAGTCATTATTTATAAGCAAAAGGGAAAATTATTGTATGCTAAATTCTCAAAAGCAACCTACAAATTGAGTTTTATGGACACCAAATATGTTCTTACAAATATACATGTGATGATTATTTACAATTGATGTTTTTAACATCATATACATGCTTAATGATTTGATTTATATGCACCAATAACTTTCCTGAGAGGACTCAATTATAAATCATGAGGACTGCTATGAAGCGTCTTTTACTAAATACAGCTTTTTTTTTTTTTTTTTTTAATCTTTTCAGTGTTTTCAACTTTTTGACAGCAGACAATTCTTAAAATACCATGATTTTATTCTCAAGTAGCTCTACTAGTCTATCTTTTTGCAAAGCACTTTCACTCAGGCATTGTATAATTCAGGAAAATGTTATTCTGTCTTTTGATAGTTAACAACATTCCTTCCCTTCAGTGAAACTTTCTATCAAAAATAAAGCAAAATGCAATAAAATAAACTCCATTATTAATGTTTAAATTTCTTTGTGTCTTTCTATTCTGGCAATATTTGGCAGCATTTTCTTATTAATATATATCTGTACAGTCATTACATTTGTGAACAGTAATTTCCTAATCATATCTCTGTCTATATGCATGCATGGAAATGGTAAAAGATTAAAAATAAAATCTGACAAATTAAAATGGACAAATAATATTAGAGAAGCAAAAGTCTGTCTCTTCTACCATTCCAGTAGTCTTGTTGTATACCTACAATGCAGGTGGAGTGCAAGATGTGTACAGTGACACCAATGACAAATTAGACCTGACAATAGCTACAAAGAGAGGAAAATGGAGGAGTTTCACTACATTAAAAAAATAACACACCTTCTTCTCAGAACTGAAATTACATAAAAATCTTGTGTATGGTTTGAAACAAACATGTAAATAGAATGCTTTATAGAACACATTAATCAGAGAGAAAACCTTAATAACATTAATATGAATAGTGAATAGAAAACTGTGATAGTCATTGGTACAAAAAGCTATCACTCTTTCTTTTCCTCCTGATCCAGCAAAGTAGAATAATACCTCAATGCCTGTACAGTCTTCCCATTCCAGACTAGGAAAAAGCCATATACTACCTGACAGAGCACCAGATTCTCTGGTGCCAACCTTCAATGTAATTATACAAATAGAAAGGAATCTGAAAAAAATGTGTCAGTAGGTATTAAGATCATTAAATTCAATCCTTATGAAAAAAATGTTGAGTCATTTTCAGAAGGCTGAAATTGAATGTCTCTAGGCCTTTATCAAAGTAATTTTAAATCAGTGTCCAATCCAACTCTAGTTATTATGTACAGAATATTCTTTTTATAAAAAAATAGAGCTGAAGAAAAGGGTTTGAGCTCTTAGTGAAGAAAAGACTCTGGAGATGCAGTCTGCAAGCTGGTGAATTACTCACCATGTTCACTCTACTTGCATTCTACACTTAGATGAGATCATTTGGTACCAGAGCTCCCATGTGTGTGTGACTTTGATTTCTGGATCCTGTGATGAACCCGTATGCATCTTCTAAAATAAATTAAAGTCCGATTCTGTTTCCTGACTAACATTTCCAAAACTAATACAAATTTATTATTGATAAAGTTAAAGTCATTAAAAAGTTTTAGCACCTGATTCTATTTTCACTCTGGTATAACTTCAGTATATAGACTTTAAGACCATTAGAGTCATTCTTGATATATATAATATATTATACAAGCATACATAAAAGGATTTCTGACGCTGTTTCAAGAGTGGATTGTATTGGACAGAGAGTATTGGACAAAATAATTCCCAAGTAGTGGAGATTTATAATATTAAATAATTTCCAGTAGTGGAAAAGTATTCTCATGCACAAAATTTAACTGAGGGTATCTGAGAACATATTGGCACTTAATCATTGGTCCGATTATATATATCAACAAATCTGAGAATATGTAGATTGTATTTAATTGAAAAACTGTTTACTTCTGAATATCAGAGGTATCACAGGTTTCAGTAGACCACATATATTTCAAAGTTTTAAAAAGTTTTAACTATAGATAGCAACAGAGAAGATAGTGTAAGGCAGAACATAGGCTTACATTTCTTACAGCTTCTCATATTGTGTTGTTGCAGTTTCCTTTCACAGGCTATAAGCATAATGACCCTGAATATATCTGAATGCATGGCTTCCTGTAACAATTAACCTAAACAAGATTTCACAGTTCTCAGCTTGCAATCTCTAGAATTAAATGAGGTGTGTGCCTAACTTAAAACGAAAATCTCTCCAGAAATCCTGTAGAAGAATCAGAGAGCTGAATCGGTATAATATGAGCAATATAAGCAGATTTTCTTCAAGGCCGCAAACTGATTTATTCATCTCTCTTCTAAGAGGTGAAGACAACAGAAGAAAGAAAGAGTATTATCAGATCATGTCCAATTTTCCTCTTGTTAAACAAAATAAAACAAAGCAAAACAAAATAAAAAATCCCACCTAATTTCAGTAACAAATATACAATTTACATGAACTAAAACAGAAGCTACATTGCCTTTCTTTCCTGTGATATCCTTACACTTTATATAGGAAACAGATTCTAATAGAACAAGACAAGTTCTTTGAACAGTAATCTACCCATGAAGATAGTGAAAGAAGTAATTATAAGGGAAATAAAGTTTACTGAATGCATCTCACCAATCTTTCTAATATGTTTGTGTCCAAAGCTAAAGATCTATTTATCCTTGCCATGAAATCATGAGATGAATTTCCTAATTTATGAGGTAAGAACCATAAAGATTACATTTGAGCTACGGATTTTAGGAGATGTATTTTGATCCCCTGGGCACACAAGATCCTCTACTTCTCATCTGGATGATGGTTTTAATGGAAAGGAAGTACAAGTGTGTGCCTCACTAGAAATCTCAGAGGGTACATACAGATTCATTTAAAGATACTAAACAGCCTCCCAGAAATGTCTGGTAGCTGACAAAAGAAGTTGGTTATGTGCAGTAACCAATTGTAATTTCAAAGTACATGTACATAATTTTGTATGAATGAAGAGCAACTTGAAGCAAGTGGGATTTCTCTGGAATTAAAATTATGCAAGAGCAGAATTGGACTTTGTTTGTTCTCTGTAGTGAGTTACCAAAATAAATACTGTAAATATAACTTTTATTATAAATTACTTCAGTTTACAACAGGGCAATATTTTTCCCCATATAAACCATACATTAATGGAAATCAAGTCAAGAAAGAACTTTGGTTACCTGGTCAAATCTCTTACATATTACATTACAAGAGATTACATTTCAACAATCTTGTAAATCTAATAACTTGTAGGCAGTTTTCTCCAACAGGTAAATGTCCTCAGTATTAAAAGAACAGTCCTTATTTGTTGTGGATTTTTTTTTTCTGCCAGTTTGTAGATGCTGACTCTTTTTTTGTACATTTCTCCCCTATATTGTCTCTGCATTTTTTCTTCTCTGTGAAAGGCTATCCATATGATGAAAAAAAATGACTACTTCATTCTTTTATTATATTTTTAGGAAAATAAAACAAAACAAGCAAGCAAACAAACAAAGAAAAAGAAAAGTGGCTTTTCTCAATGGCATTTTCAACATTTTTTTTACCTTTTACATGGTTTTGTTTCTGTTCTGGTTTTCTAAACCTTTCAAACAACTTTGTAGTCATAAATGTGGAAACATGAACCACACTGGTGCTCTGCAGAGACTGTCAACTGAAAGTTCATTCAAAAGTTTTATTTCTATTAAAAGTTTGTCTTCAGCCTAAACTTGAAAATAATTTCAAACTTTGTTCACCAATGTATTTAGATACATTACTTATCATTGTTGGTTTTATATTATTCCAGTAATCACGGATATTTCAAAAGACCATCATGTTATGTTTCTATTGTATGACATAATTTAATCGTGAAAATATTATTTTACTTAAAAATGTAAAGCAACTTCTAGAGATTATCCACTTATTTTGTAGTTCAAATTATTTATATTTTTAAATTAATGAAATATTATCTCACTTATCTTTCAATAATATATAAATGTTCTTAGCAGACTAGGAAATGAAGAAGTAGTTTTCAACAGTCAAGAAAATAATTCAGGTTAACATAGGTTTTTTGACAACATCTGTTCTCCTAATTAATATATTTAGACAGTCTCCCCCTTCACTGGATAAAGGGTCAAGATGTCAGAACAATTTCACAGCCAGCTCAAGCAACTAAATGCCTGGTATTTCAAGTCTATCTCTTCACTCTTCCATGAACTGCTTCCAAATGCTTCTTGGTCTTCACCTCTCCCCATAATAAGCTCTTATGAATAAATCCTATTTTCATTTCTTAACAGACTTTCCAAAATAAAGGGGAATTCCTTTCCTTGAATTCACTGTGGAAAGAAAGATCTTTTATGCAGAATTTGAGTTCTACTTTCTGTTTACTTCCTTTCCTTCTCTGGTTTTCTGAATGAAGATGATTCTTCAGAAGATGTCATTGAAACTGAAATATTATGCCCTGGTCCTAACTCCATGTTTAAAGCAGAACTTCAGGATTAAATAAACTATTAAAATGACAGAAGGCATCAATATATATTTACTTTGAAATTAAAAAAAATAAAAAATAAAATAAACGTCACCAAGCAGTTAAATCAGTTAAGCTAAAATAAGATTAAAAGCAGAAGGGAAAATTCTGACAATGTCATAGAAGAAAGACTGCTCTAGATATTGTTATCTCTTGAAAATAATAAATAAATAAAATTCATTAATGAGAAATCTCAACTACCCCTTTTTCCACCTAGTGTTCATATCGCAGCACTGTCATTACTATGCAGTAAATGTGTTGTGTATGAAAGAGATCTATCAGAAATGAATCACTGTATGAATCAGAAAATAAGCCCTAACCATGAGATTATTTTTTTAACATTCTCTGCTATTTGTTAATTATGTTCTACTTTGTAAAACTGACCACCTTAAAATAATTAAAAAAAAAATGCAAGCAAGTTTGCTGTTGCATTAATTTATTTCAGTATACCCAGAGTATTGTAAAAGTACCAAATAAATTATCTTAAGCAATCACTTGTATTGATCGCTCAAGGGGCCTATTCTTGTCCAGCTTTGAAGACTTCATAACATGCATTACGTTGACTTTTGAAAAAGGAAGGTTCACTTATTGTTCAACCTTCTTTATTATTTTCTTCTTAATCTAGTGAACTTTTTTGTTTATTTTTTTGTTTGTTTTAAGTTGAAATATTAGCATAAAAATTTCAAGATTTTTTTCCTTAATAACACCAAAATCTAAAAAAAAAAAAAAAGGAAAAAAAAAAAAAAAAAAGCTTAAGTTATTTCCATGTTCCTAAGAGATGGAGAATTATGTTTTCACAGAGAAGAGAATACAGCAAACTCTTGAAAAATGTGATAAAAACAGGTGTACTTCCTTTTCCCCTCTGACACAGGGAAGAACCCATGGTATAGATTTTGTAATCTATGTAATAGTAACTTAATTTCTGGAAAAAAAAAAAAAGAGAATCTAAATTATGAACACTATAGGCTGAGCCTTCATCTTGTTATGTTCTCTTTCTCCAAAGTTCTCTAATACTGCCACATGCTCTTTAAAGACCTTTGAGTAATCTTGGGTAACATAAATGTTACAGCTTCCTATAGAAGACAAAACTTCTAATGATATCGTGGTGCTGCTGACTTTTTCTTTTTGTGCAGTAAGGTTTTCAGCTCAACTATGGATGTATTTGAACTCCCAAATACATTCTTTTCCCAGACATGGATAAGGTAAAATCATGTCTATTTTTGTGTCTCTTATGTTTCAAGCAAAAGTAACATTATTTAAGCTGTATTATTATAACTGTGAAAACAGTATGTCCAGAGCATATATCTTGACAATGACATCTCTAGTTTGGAGATCACCACGTAATTTTAAAACACATTGGTCTTTTATTTGTAAGTATTTCATATGAGTTTCTTAGCTGTTCCAGCATTTTTTATTTTTTTTTTTTAACACTGCTCTTTGATGAAGAAAGTTTTTATTATAGGATATATATATATATATATACACAAAAAGTTTTTAATCAAATATGACTGCTCAATACTATCACTATGTTAAGAAGAATCTATCCTGGAAGAATCTTTATTTTAAGATGTCTTGACTATTGCACATTCCCAGCTGAAATTCTAAAATGAAATATGCTACAGATAAATTCAGGTTTTAGCCAACTCAGGCAGTAAGTGTTCCATTTTGTATTTTCCCACAAATTAATTTCCTGCTCTATTTGTTTTTCCCCTTTCTCATAAATGAAAACATCTTTTCTAAATTCATCCTAATCCTTTCTGAGATCCTTTAATATTCACAGCATTGACATAATCTTACTACATCATCTTACTTTCAGACAAACTTCAAAACAGGAGTATTTTTTAAAGAAATAACCTGCTATCCTAATGACATAGGATTGCAGAAAAGCTAATATTACTTAAAATACTTAATTACTAACAAACTATTAAAATAATAGTTAATAGTTCATCAATAATAGCTTAAAAATAAGCAAATTATTAAAATGAAGAAGACGCAACATTTGCAACGTTTGAATTTTATATTCATGCAGGTAGCCCTATGAATGCTCTTCCTGACCTTTTTAGAAGCAATTCCTTATAAAAAATTTAAAGTTCTCCCCACACTGTAGTATAAATATTCCAGAATTACCAGAGCTGATTTTTTTTTTTTCAAGAAACAACTTTATTGCAGCATACTATTCGAACCAGAGATTACAGAGTTTATCATAATTTAGTCTGCCATTCATGTTTCTCACAAGGCTTGATTCATTTTACCCAGATGGCAAATTACATTGTGGTTCTGATTATAACAAACTCAGCATATAACAAAATAATGTTCTACCTACAAATTGTCTGCTTCGAATAAAATTACTCTTTTCAATAACTTCAGTGAATGAGGAATGATGTTTTTCTTGTACAGCGTGAAACAGGAAGATCCTTCATGTTTCCAGACACTTTCTTTGACCACATTCTTTTGGCTCACCCACTTCAGGAAACTGAAATGGTAGGTCATGAACTTCCCTGTGTTGCTGTAGCACATGATGTGTATTTCAAACTATCTGCAGCACTACATTTTATTTTTTTTTTAATTGTATTGTATTGTATTGTATTGTACTGTATTTTATTATTCTTTCCTCAAATTTTCTCAACAAACTTTAGAGAAGTTACCTGTCTTAATTTACACATTATCTCCAGAAAACCTGCCTCAGAGCTGAATGCATATATTATTCTGAGAAACACCTGTTTCTATTGTTTTTGTTGTTTAATTGATTGTTTTCTCACATTATGTTTTCATCCTGATGTATTTGTTTCTATCAAAGCTTTTCATATATCATTTTTTTTAGTTGACATGTTTTCTTTTTCCTTTTTTTTTTTTCAACTTTTTCTTAAAAGTTACTTATTAGATAGAAGGGGTCAATTTCCAATGACAAATGGACACAGCACTAATTTGAGGGCAGAGTTCGGCTCACCCTCATTATTTCATAAAAAAGTGCTTTGCTTTCCTTGATTCTTTTATTCTCCTCTCATTGCCCCTTAATGTCAAAAGGAGGATGTCCTCTTATCTCTCTCATTAATCACCTCTGACACAGCTAGAAGCCTTATCTTTGACAATCTTTCTCATCTTATCGGAGAAGAGGACATGAGTCTTTGACACTGTGCTCCTCCATACAGATACACTTCTTGGCTCTTTCACTGTTTTTTTTTTTTTTTTTTTTTTTTTGTTTTGTTTTGTTTTGTTTTGTTTTGTTTTTATGTAGAGTTCTCATCATACAGCGTCTTGTCAACTTACATAGCCTAAACTTGACAAAATTAAATAACATCAGTTTTGAACATGATCGACAGGAAAAGCTTTCCCACATATGGGAATGTATGATAACAATGATTGATACAACTTCTATAGTGAAAATTATTACACTTTCCTCAAAATAATTAAAAAAAATATATATATCTTATTGCAACTTTAAGTGCTCTTGCATATTTTTTCCTTCTTACAGAAAGGCAAATGAGACATACTAAGAATGTTGTTAGATATTATGTACACAGCTGTTCATGCATATTTCAATCTATATATGAATGCATGTATATATCGAAGAATAGAAATATATAAATATATGTATTACATATATATATATACACTTCTTTATATTCACATGTAAATGTGTACAAATGTCACCTAGCAAGCTTCTAATAATGCACACAGGTCCATACATTTAAAATGATTTTTTATTTTTTTTTTAATCATATGTGGGATGAAATATTACACTATCTCTAGCCATTAAAACAACATGAATAATAGAAGTTTGGTAAAAAATACGGTTTGGATTGTCAAAAGAACACAGACTTTCTATGAAATCTTTGACAGACAATCTATGAAAGTTGGGGACATAAACTAATTTGTAGCAAAGGATAATATTTTTGTGTTAATATGACTCACTATACTAAAGAAAGTATTTCATATTTGATTTTCTTTAACAATTTATTTTGTTCATGTTGCAGGAGACTACTATTCAATTGGTTAATTAATTTAAATATTTGAAGCTACAAAAGCACAATGTCCTTGGGTGGCATAAAATATTCATTAGAAAGCAATATACAATGCTTAGTACTTAACAATGTTTCAGGGTTACTTCTACTAGATTTGAAAAAGAAGCACATCATCTAGACGTCTTTTATATATACATATATATATAAATATATGATTTTTTTCTAGTATCACTATATGACTATTATATGATTCTTAGGAAAAAAAAATAGTTCATTTTCAGACAATGTTGAAATAGTAACTTTTTCAGAATCATTATATATTTTCAGAATATTTATTATATATTTCAGAATAATTATATATTCCCATTTATTGTGTCCTCAAAGATGTTTGAGAGGACTTGTGATCAGTAACCCTGAGAATTTTTCACTATGTTAATCAAATCTTAGAAAGATTAATCAGCAAAGATATAATATTTATATTTAAACATTTAAATAAAATAAACTTGGAACACTCATATCTCATATTTCAACCCTAAGAAACAATCACACTAAGAAACAATCACATGAACTCACAAAATTTTTATGATCTTTATCAGAGCTGTTGCTCCATTGTGTATTTTACTCTTGCCAGAGTTGAGACATAAAGTCATAAAATGAATCTATGAAATGAAAAACTCAAAACTCAAAAAAATGCCTGCAAAGCAGGCATTCTGAGACCATTGAGGTCTTGAAAGGAACTCCACTATAAATCAGTGACATTTAAGCTCTTAGTGATTGAAGGTAATCTACACCAAGTGTGTACATGAGCTAACTCTGTGTGAGATATTCATAAAAGCTGGAACTGAGATGCAGATCCTTAAAGCTAGCTCTTCTTGAACTGTTCTGAACCTGGAAATGGGTTCTGAACACACACAATATTGAAAAAGACCCCCCAGAATTCATTTCTTCTGGACAGATATTGCCATTTCTACACAATACCAGCTCAGATTGCTCCTAGCTAAAGATTGGCAGCTATTTAAATGAATCTCTTGCATATGAACAGGAAAGAAGCAACAATTCTTACTCAATTCATTAATTAGAGTCCCTGGTGGGACTGGTAATGGACTGTAATGGAAAATAACTTCTGAAAACACAACATTGCACTTTTGCACGGTTAGTGGAAAAATTCGTAGTTAGCCCCAGGTGGCAAAGGACATGTAGGGAAACCTATCTTTGTCAGTCTTGAGTAAATATATCTCCTGGACAACTAGAAAACTAATATTGTTCATATCTGCATAACTGGCTTATAATGGATATAATAATAATAATAGTAATAATAATTGCTGCATCAACTAACATATTAATATGCGCTGAAATAGAATGCATACTCTTTTTATACAGACCTAAATGCAAAGGTACAATATTGACAGTGTTCCTAAAAGTATAAATCAGCAAAGTTGAGAGAATTTTTCATAAGTACATTTTTCCAGGAATATCTTTAGATGAATTAATAACCGGCTTTTTAGTCTTTCAAGATATGTAAGACAGGTGAAAATTAATATCAAAAAGCTATTCATGATGACATTTACACTGGAATAGACAGGGAATAGAAGGGCACTAGACAGCAGAGGGTTTGAACTAGATGATCTTTCAAGGTCCCTTTCAAACCTTAATATTCCACGATTCTGTGATTGTTTTCTGCATGTGTGTGTGTAGAAAATAAATAAATACATAAATAAAATCTTATGTTAAACCTTTTCTGTCAGGAACATGCCTTCATTCATGTAGAATTCTAAAAAAATATAACCCCAACCAAACAAATGGGAAAAGAAAGAGCACTAGATATGAGACTTTCCATAATAACACATTATAATCTTTCCAAAAACAATAGTCTAAATAGGCCTAAAAGGATTTACAACGAAGCCTTGAACCACCAGACTAGTATGACTAGCCATACTGAAAAAAATGCAAGAAAGAAAACAAAGAAGCAACAACAACAAAACACTTTGTGATATTTTGTGTTGGTTAAAGACGGGAAGGGACAAGACTGTAACTCACGCGGGTATTATGATTGTTGATTTCTAAGATATATCACACTAGAACAAACAGACAACTATATTTGGAAGGAAAAAAGATGTAATGCATAAAAATAAATAAATCTGATTCATTATGGAGCTATCAAAATGTCATTAAGAACTGCAAAGTAAGTAAAAAAAAATATGGCCACAAAAGTTGCAGAATTCCTTATGGACCATATTAAATGTAAAAATAATGTTGAACAGTGATACAAAATCTGAAAATCCAGTTTCCTATCACAGCAAAAGAAATATATTGTGCCTAAACCCTATAAATCATGAGTCAAAGCATTTGTGAAGTCTTTGTGTTTTCCCAAGCTAAATAAGTGTTGTCAGTTTCTAAAATATATTTCAGAAGTAGCATCATTTTTGAAAGATGCAGTCATTTCAACATGTAGAGACCTATGACATTCTGAATCATGAACATTTTGACCTTTGTTCCACTAAAAAATAAGTCCTTCATGTAATGCTTCTGAACAGTGCCTCCAAAAACTCTAATACATAAAACTCCAAAAACAAAAGTGTAAGATTAAGTTTAGTTTAAGCCTAGATTAAGTTTAAGCTTTGGAAAAAAAATAAAAATTAAAAAGTTGTTATTTGGGGCCTATCAAATAACTAAGAAAAGGAAAGGGAAAATCATCATATAATATGGAAAATTCTTTACAGGCTTTATTGCCTGCAATATAAACATATTCTAATATGTGATAATACATTTACCAAACTGAAGTATGAATGTGATGAATTCATAATAATAATAATAAGTGACAGGAATGTAGGATTCAGATTTCACTTTCCAATTATTGCAGTATGTGCCTGAACTACAGAAACAGAATTCAAGTCTCAAGTTTTAGACAAAATTTTCTGCAGAATTAATATTTTTGACAGTTTTTCTCTGAATCATTTTTAGTGGTGACAAAATCCCACATGATATTAGTAACAGGTATTTAACAGTGTTAATTCATATTAATTCATACTTTCTAGTCTTTCTCAGGAGTAACAGACATTCAGTTGACATTAATGGGTCAAAATAAAAAGGTACAGCTGGAAGGAGATGTCCTCAGAACTATTTTTCCTCCATCAGCCTGATTCTTCTGAGTGTCACCTACAGGCTGTACTACAGGGCTATTCCCAAATGCTTCAGTCTCACTGAAAAATGCTCTTGAATCTGACAGAACCTTAAAATATTTATCTCATCAAAACCAGATATTATGTATTGCCCAGCAAAATTTTTTCTATCAGGCATATCTCAGACGATCCCCTCTGGTGCCTGTGAGCATCCTGGTTCATGTACAGCCACTCTGCCTGTGGTGTCTTCTCTCAGAAATTCTCTTAACAGCAGGGTTCTCACACACTTACTTCTAGTCTGACCCCAGGCTTTATCCATTTCAGTTTCCTTAATTTCTCATGTGAAGTAGCTGTTTAGAAAAATCAATATAAAGTCCAAAGATAAGACAATAGGATAAAGGAATTTTTCTGTCTTTGCTTAAAAATAACACATGCAATATTTCTTCTGTATAGTTGTGCAAATAGAATCCCAATGTGGCCTAGTACATACAAAGGATTCATAAATAACTGAAATACATTTCTGTACCTTGTTTCCTCCATCATTTAACTGATTTTGTTTCTTGAAATATTTAATTTTGATGTTTAAGATCAGTGTAAAGTGTTTACATTGCTATATCTTAATTTTTCAAATGTGCTTCCTCATAAAGGCAATTAAAAGAATAACATAGTGAGAATTATGTTGCATGCATCAGTAAGATTCCAGTGTAGTATCAGAACTGTTTAAACAAGAGTTATATTTCCCAGGAAATGGAAGCGGGAGAAAAATTCAGTGAATTTGGTTTTAATGCATGAGTCATATAATCAAATTAACTATTTCTGCTGTATATAAAACTTTACTCACACTAAGCCATAAATATCGCATTAGAAATATAACTGAGAGTCTAGAAGCAGAAATACAAACACACACAGATAGCTCTGAAACCTTTTCGTCATCATTTCAGCAAACCACTTCTCAAGATGTATCTGTTTAGTGTAATATAATTACTGTATGGAAATCTATTTTAAGTTTTATGTGACAGTAACTAATCATTAATGTGACCAATTCTATTCATTTGGGAGAAACCAAAGAAATCTCAAAAAACACCTGGGCTTCAGTATGAAAATGTATATCTGTAACAATAAAAGTAAGCTTGTGTTATATTCACTGAATTGTGAAACCACAGAAAGGTTTTAGGAAAACCAAGCTTTTCACATGAATGGGCCATGTAACAAATGACACAGGATATGGGTCTCTCTGTCAATGGTGGGTTTTCAAAATTGAATTATCCTGAGACAGTATCTCATGCAATCATGGGGCACAACAATTCTCCAGGCAAACAATTCAACTCAGATTGCAAAATGGGACATAGGGGCACAGAGTATACAAACAGCTATGTTTCTATGTCCCACAGTCTTCATATTGTTCCCTGTTTTCAAGCACACTATTAGGAGGGTAGAGAAGGACAGTCACAATCATGCTCTGTTGTGCCTTCTCTTCCTCAGTTAGCAAAGGTGCCAGATGTGCCACCAAGCAACACTGAAGCATGCTAAAAGATAAATGATGTTCCATGTATACCCTGAAAAAGAAACTGAAGTGACATATTTTTTTTTTATTTGACAACCAGAAACAGGACCTTTCAACTAGCACCTTTCAGGCCAGGAAAATTGATTAAATGGGGAGAGTTCAGAGGAGTATCAGAAAAGCAAAGAAGAGTAAGCTGTTGTTAGCAAGTCCATAAAATGCTGATATCCAGAAATATAGTGAGGCAGATAAAATGGGATGTTTCTGTTCTTTGAGGTCCTTGAAGCAATACCTTAGACTTCAAGCATATAATTAGCGATAACTGGTGTCCCTCATCTGTCTGTGTGCCAACTGTAGTCAGCCTTAGCCAACACATTCAGGCAACAAGGTAAATTCTCCTTGAAGCAGTTGGAAAAATTAATAGCTCCAGAAATTGTGTCCAGTTGCCACATACGATAGTTCTGAAAGTAATGAAAATCTTCTTTATTTTATTATTTTTATTTTTATTTTTATTTATTTTTTATTTTTTTTTTTATTTTTTTATTTTTTTTATTTTTTTATTTTTTTTTCAATGTACATGGTCATCTTATGCCAAGTTAGTTATATAGCTAAGTATTAAGACTATAATTAAAATGATAACGTACATTTTGGTATATCAAAGATAATGACTGTAAGATAATGACAGAAAATGATAGGTGATTAATATATTTTTTTCAAAAGTTGACAAGATGTCAAAGTTACATAAAGCCTTAAATCCACTTTTTCATCGGATTTATTTAAAATTTCCATTACTTTAATTAAAAAAAACCAAAACATTTATTTAATGTATTAATATAATTAAAATGTATTAATTTGTTTTATTGTTGTTACTGAATGTTATTTATACATAATTAAAATTGGATGAACTTTCCATCTACTATACAAAAATAAATGAGAGCAGGTTCAGCTCTCATAACATAATACATTAGGGATAGCAGGTTAGAATTTTAATTTTTTAAACATTTAAATTTTAACTTCCCACAATTATGAGTTTAAAGCAGGTCTAAAGAAAAATATTTAAACTAAATTTTTAGTTTAGTTAGTTTTGATTAGGTCAGTGGGTAAAGAACTAAACCTTTCTATTTTTGGTATACAGAAAATCACAATAGTGAATGCACTGGCCCTAAAGGAAAAATTACTCGGTCAATTTCTTTTCTGCTCTTTATTTCTTCAGTGCAAGCATGACTATTATTTAGGCGTCAAGTAAAATTATGTCAGACAGCTTTTCCTTGTCCTTGTTTGTTCACATCACAAAATTGGCATGTTTCTTCCAGTTCATCTGGAAGGAAACAAGAAACTTGAAATAAAGGACTCAGCTTTGAAATTATGACAGTAAACAGAGGAGAAGTCTAAGCAGTATTTTTCTGCACCATACTGTAAGTACGTTGGAAAAATATCTACTATAAGGGATGTAGGGATAAGGGGTAAAGCTTCAAAGTGGACAATAACTACATACTGAATCTTTGTATGAGAGAAAAAAAAAAAGAAATCTAAATGCTTTGATTTGACCCCTTCACTCGTCCCTCTACTCTTGGAGTCTTCTGGAAATCCAGTTTTCTTGGTAGAAAATGTGCTTTGATCCAAGTACGTACATTTCATTAGTCTAGACTCCAAGACCAGTGAAAAAAATCCTGTGATTTCAGTAACGCACCAGGTGAAACATGACACCCTTTTTCTTGGCTCTAAAAATACATTTCTTTTGGATCTGTAGATACAAAACGAGCTGGTTAGGTATTGACACTTTTTCTGGGAGCAGGAATGTGCACTGAAAGATTTTTTCAGTGTCTTGAAGCCCTCCAGAATATTGTTGTTGCTTACTTATCACTAAAGAAACCATGCAAGTCCAGTGTGAATCTATCTTTGGCAATTTAAGAGTGAGGAATTTTAGGCTACTTATTTATTAGATTTATTTATTATTTATTATTTATAGATTAAAAAAATACTAATGTATATATGATAGTTAAAAAAATAATTAATTAAACCTTGATTTGAAAATAATATGTGAAAATAATGAAGCTAATTTTTTTTAAATCTACTGTTGCCTTTCAAAAAAAAAAAATGTACAAAAGTCCCTGAAACTGTTAGAAATCACGTTTTCATTACGTAACAGAAAACTTTTTTTTTCTTTTTTTCTTCTTGTAAATATGAATTTTAGCTCAATTTCTCTCTATTTGTTTACAGTATGCATTAAAGACTAAGTAGATCTTCCAAAAGCAGAAATTTACATAAAATATATAAATATATTTTATTAAGATTAAGAAGTATCTGGTGAATTGGGTAATTATACTCCTAAAATATGCAACTAGTTGGTTAATTCTAATCTACTATTTGTTATAGTTAATGTATTATTCATAGGTTCGTGCAGCTGCTGAACTACTGCAAAAGTTTAAATTTAGCATTCAGATGGTACACAAGGCATCTTGGCAATTACTATCTCTTGGAATATGACTTTTAATTTAAATTAGTATGTGATTGATGTGATATGACATGCTGAAGGTACAGCAGATAGTTTAATTAACAAATGGCCCTTATGAATAACATTGATGATAAAAGTTCCACTCAATTTCATGTCACTTTCATCATCCTAAAAATGAATTTCAGTTCTTGTTCAGTTCTTGATATTAAATGTGTTGTTTACTTTCATTATAAAACACTCAGGGAGAATGGACAGAAGTGAAAATAAGAAATAGATGATGATAATATTTAGTGCCCTCTACAATCTCTACTTTCATTTACTTATTTATCTTCACCAGTTTTGACTAGGTCCAACATTATCTATTGTCTACAAAAAGGTTTTAGATCAGACTCCGTGAACCATTAATATATATAAGAATATGGAAAGATTCGCCCTGATTGACACACAGAATTTTATTTGTCAGAAGAGGTTCTAATAACGGTTAGTAAATTTCCTTAATTCGTAATGGTTGAAATAACATGAAAACACAGTGAACTCATTTCTGTGACACTGGAGAGGAATTTGCTCTCAAGATGTTATGGCAGCAAGAACCAGATTCTTAATAAACAAAGTAGTGGAAAACTTTCACACTAGGCTGTGTAACCTCTTGTAAATACCTATTTCCTAGAAAAAAAAAAAAAATGGAGCAAAAGTTAAAGGTAAGATTATGCTTATTAGCTTATGGTCTAGGAAAAATAGAAACCCATATATGGTCTTTACACATGAGAGTTGTTGGAGTTGAAAAATATTATTTCCAGGCTTTATTTATTTTATAGAAAGACATAAAGAAAGTAGAGAAAGACGTCAAACTCTACAGTTGTCTAACATATGCTCTTTGGGAGGATGCATGAATGTTGTCTCTATCCCTTAGAAAAAAAAGTATCTATTCAAGACATTGAAAAAGCCATGCCATAATTTGCTACATAATCTGTGTTGTTGACAATTCACACTTGAATAGGTTGAAGAATTGTTCTGCATGAAGAGTGTCCCTGAGACACAGAGACTCCTCAAGTGTGGGAGCAGAGCTCGTGATCTACACTTCAATATAAGGACTGCATTCTCCACAAAGGAAATTTAATGTGTACTTAAATTTAATGTTCAACCCCTTTTTATTGACAAAACACTTTTATGCAAAGTTAAGTATTTGCTGATAGTACAACTCAAACTCCTATTCAGATAATTTTCAGATAATTACTACTAGACTTGTTTATGTTGATATGTTTATTACAAAAAAAAAAAAAAAAAAAAAAAAAAAAAAAAAAAAAAACAAACAAAAAAAGATAGAGGGAAAAATTTCAATAATAATAAAATTCTAATGGTTATACAGAAACTTCTTGGTATGCACCTTTTTCTGTGGGGTTATTCTCACCCATCCACTGTTTCTAAAGGTCCCACTGTCTGCATTTTTTTTTCTACCTTGCACTTTCTTTTTGGTCTGTAATTTCCAACTACATCAGAATTTACTACATGTTGAGCATCTCTGGAGAAAAGGATGTTGAGGGCAGACCTTATAGATCTCTTCTACTACCTGAAAGTACGTTGTAGTAAGGAGGGCGTTGATCTTTTTTCTCAGGTGGCAAGTGTTGGAACATGAGGAAATGCCCTCAGATTGTACTGGAAGAAGTTTAGATTGGAATTTAGGAAGAATTTATTTATGGGAAGGACAGCTAGTATTGGAACTTCATGGACTATCATGGACTATCATGGACTTCTCACAGAAATGATAAAGTCATTATCCCTGGATATATTTAAGGGATGTGTAGACATGGCACTTAGGGACATGGTTTAGTGGTTGATTTGGTAGTGTTAAATTGACTGTAGGACCAGATTATCTTAAGGGTCTTTTCTAACCTTGGTCTTATGATTCTATCTTACATATGTTGGATAGTTGTTCTTTGTTGTCCCTAGTACCTCTAAAAACTTATTTTATCCAGCTCTGAAAGCTTCATTTCTTTATTTATTGATTGACCACTGTTCTTTGTTTGTTTGTTTGTTTGTTTGTTTTGTAGTCCCAAGACCTCTAACATCACTCTGGGCCACTTCTACTAGCATTCCATTCATGTACTTTCTAAACTGTACAATGTTTCCTCATTTTTAAAGACTCTGCTTTGCTCCCATGCTTTTATTCTACTACACTACTTCATTATGCTAGGGTCATAAATAGTTCATTCTACACAGAATTACTTTTTAGTACTATCCATATAAAAATTATGATTATTTTGCACTATTACACAAAGCTCAGCAAAAGTAAAACAAATTAGGAAATGGCCATCTGTTCTTTAGAATATTGCTGTTACAGCTAAACAATCTGAAACAAAGTACAGATAAACAATCTGAAACAAAGTACTGAGTACTGTGTTCAGTTTTGGGCCCCTCACTACAAGAAGGACATCGAGGTGCTTGAGCGGGTCCAAAGAAGGGCGACGAAGTTGGTGAGGGGCCTGGAGAACAAGTCCTACGAGGAGCGGCTGAAGGAGCTGGGCTTGTTCAGCCTGGAGAAGAGGAGGCTCAGGGGCGACCTTATCGCTCTCTACAGATACCTTAAAGGAGGCTGTAGAGAGGTGGGGGTTGGCCTGTTCTCCCACGTGCCTGGTGACAGGACAAGGGGGAATGGGCTAAAGTTGCGCCAGGGGAGTTTTAGGTTAGATGTTAGGAAGAGCTTCTTTACTGAAAGGGTTGTGAGGCATTGGAACAGGCTGCCCAGGGAGGTGGTGGAGTCACCATCCCTGGAAGTCTTCAAAAGAGGTTTAGATGTAGAGCTTAGGGATATGGTTTAGTGGGGACTGTTAGTGTGAGGTTAGAGGTTGGACTTGATGATCTTGAGGTCTCTTCCAACCCAGAAATTCTGTGATTCTGTGATTCTGTGAAAGCTCTGATCAGTCCAAGAGAAGTCCCAACAAAACCTGAAAAGTCCAGAGGCTTTACAGCACTACTATGAGGCTTGAAACCTGTTTTTAGTGAGGTCAATACTTCATTTAGGGGGGCTACAGGACTTCATTTTTGAATTGTTTCATATACCCTAAGAATAGTAAGACTTGTATAGAGCATATTATTTTTGTAGATTAATATAAATACATATTAATTGACTTGAAAATGCAACAGAATAATGCACAACAATTTCTGATGGTTTACACTTTATGATATGCTACTGAAGAAAGAAGGATAAGTGAATGTCTCATCTACAGTATTAACCGAATAATTATAACTAGCAATTTCTGTATTAGAAAATTATTTTGATTAAGGGTCAAGCTTTGCCCTTAGTTATATATGCACAGCTGCTACTGATGTACTGATGATTGTAGTTATATGTGTCTGAGAGAAGACTGTTTCCAAATAGGGATGGAAACTGTATTATTTGCTTTCAAAAAGTAATAGCATTCTGGAACCTTATATATTTCTTATTTAACAAAAGGTATTTATTGTTCAGACTAAAAATTGATTGGAACAGATTTGGTCATCCTTGTGGAACAGTATCTACTTATCTAGTGATAAGTGGCTCAGTACAATTACATTCCATATAAGTATTCAACATGAGTATCAGAAAAAAGGATTCACTGTAGTAACTATAAATTTCCCCCAAAGTTTAAGATGTATAATTATACAGAAAAAGTAGTATACTTTAAAACAAATAGTTTCAGAATTTCTTTATAAATTATTTAAACACATGTTCAGTCAGGTTAGATTCAGGTTTCCATGAATTTAAAACATTCCAAATATGAAACAAAGCCATTTGGTCATTCTTACTCAATAAAATTATAAATGCATATTTAGTTGTATATTGACAAAACAGGTATTAGAAACTCAGATGATCAAAAAGATAAACATCTCAAAATAACTTACAATAAAAAAACATTGTTTTTGTATTTTTGTCATAGTAAATAGTTCACCAAAACACTTGGTTTTGCTTTGTACTAGCTTTTTTTTTTTTTTTTTCTGTGCAAGAATGAAAATAAGCAAAAAGTTCATCTTCTTCACATTCCTATAATTTCAAGTCATATTTCTTTGTTAAAAATATTTTTTTCACATTCTCTTCCTTAAATTTAACTGACACAGAAAAAAAAAAAAAAAAAAAAGTATTACAATTTTTCCTCTACTCTAAAGTTTTCTGCTAGCTACTGTGAAAAGCAAACTGTTTTGTACCCCTCTTTTAGGGTTTTGTGTTTTCCTCCTATGGCAGAATTCCTCCTGTATGTCAGAATTCTTAGCTTTTCAAATTTCATCTGAAATGTTCATCAAGAAACTGATCACAGAAACTGATAAAAACAGTCACATGTTAATGTACAGCCTATATTTACATTTTTTTTGTAATTTAGCTTAGGGGGTGGCAGTGGTGAGGGAGCTAAAAAGAATATGCAAGACAAGTTCTCCTTGTTATTATGGAATTGTCATCTCTATGGCAATACGTCACTGAGTTGATGCAGTGCATAGCCCAAGGATAGGGCAGTTCATTATATACTCAGTAATGGTTTGCTTTATCTCTATTTCTTCTGTACTTTCAGACATGGTTACACACACACAAATACACTTAAATAGTTTGCAACTTGACCACTGACAGACAAATGGAAAAACAAAATGAACAAACAAACTAAAACTTATGTTTTATAGAGTCCCCCATCTACCATATCTACCAATGCTGGTACGGTCCTTCAAGGCATTGCATCCATAAAATAGCAGAGTCTAAATTTGCATATCTGATTGCTAGATTTCTATTTCCTGTTTGGGCCACCTACATCTCTTATTTGAGTACAACACATCCTGTTTATTCTTGGGAAAACAAACAAACATACAAAAAACTCATCTGACACCAGCTGTAGACAGCTACCCAGCAAGAAAAAGGAGATACTAGACACGCATAACTTACTAGAACAGCTATTAGCACCAATATTTGGGACATGTATGTGAGCTCTGAATTTGGGAGCTATACAGCTCTCTACTGGCATGCCACTTTATAAACAAATAATTTATTCTGAGTTTCACTACTCTGACAAAAAACGGGTATTACTCCTGTATTGCCTATAGCCTACTCCACCAGGCTGGTGGAAATGTGTACTGATGTAGAGAACACTAAAAGTACATAATGATAGAGAAAAATCAATATTTTAGCAGAGCAGGAAAGCAGAATTTTGAAAAGAAGATAAGTTTGCAACCCAAAAGAAAATCAGTATGTTGCTTCTGAAAATCTGCTTAATATTAACTTATCCACTTATGCAACAACAGATAACTATGAGATAGAAAAAGTAAAGCTCCATAGTCTGTTTATGTTTTGTTTTGTTTTGAACTTGCCATGCCTTTCCCTAGGTTTTAGACCACATACTTTCAAAGCCAAAATGTGATTTCTTATTTCCTTCTGACATTTTGAAGCACTGACCATAATAAACTCACAATAATATATATTTAAACAGTATAAAAAAAAATTAAATATATATAGATACTACTGTAGATACTACTCTCCTCCTCTCCAAAAGATTTCCATATGGATTTCTAAGAATCTGAATCTCCATGATTACTATATTATATTCTCTTTTATTAAATAAATAAATAAATAAATAAATAAATAAATAAATAAATTGAACACAGATATATCGAGTTGTTCAGTGTCAAAATGTACTTTTACTCTGATCCTGACAGGGTAAGACTGTCCCCAAAAGCAAAAGTATACATCAGAAAATATTCAAAGTAAATGACTGATTTTTTTTTGGTATACTATTTAGAGTAAAGGATGCAAATAAAAAGACTTTTGTTTTGTTTTGTTTTGTTTTGAAAACTTATGCTCTGAAGAGAGCTGATATTCTGTTAACAGTAGAGGATAATCAGGCTAGCATTCTACTTGGTAGCAAAACACTTAGACATGTCAACACGTATATTTATCTTGCTAGGGAAATTGCCTTGAACAGCAATGTTGAGATACAGAGAACAATGTCTAGACTAAGCTGGTTTTAGAGACCCAGGTGTCATCTACATGTGAGTACATATAAGTGAAGTGTGAATGAAGATATGTCAGATAAGCTTCTTGAGTATTTTGTAGTATAGCCTTAAATGACAGGTATTGAAGGATAAAGAGAAATAACAGCTGTTGCTTTTGGAGATGGATGTTAGAAAGCTCTAGGCAGAAGGAACAGAAATACATTGTACCATGTTTTTGCATTTGAGATGTGAAAACAAACTGCATATCCAGAAGCTCCTGCTTTTATGGGAGCAACATAAAAATACAACATAAAAATACCTACATTTCATCACAATACCTAAACTTCCCTTCCATAAATTCATTTTCTTATGTACTATTCCAAGACAAACAAAAATTGCCAGTTGCTATTTAAAAGTGTTTTTATTTTTTTTTTTTATGTTATTATTATTCTTCAACTTCACTGAACAAGTCCTATACCATGTTTTTGCATCTAGAATACAATAAACATCTGCTCTATTCATTGATTTGTTTCAACAGGAAGATAAGCAGGTAATATTTCTCTGTTTTGCATGGAACAATCTCAATCAAAATACAAGAAAGAAGTTTCTTTGAGTAAAAAAAAATCAACATCAGAAATTTACACTGAATTGCTTTGTTTAACAGATCTCACTACAAGGTTAAATAAAGGATTAGAGACAGAAAAACACATTACAAGATCCTTAGAGTTTCTGGACAACAGCATCAAAAATTTATCTGTAGTTGTTCATATACAGAACAAAACAAGAAAGACAAATCACGTTTATTATCCTCCTTCCCCCCCCCCCCCTTTTTTTTTTCTCATTAATTAAAAAGGAAAACAAATCTACAATTATTTAATTCTTCAACTTTTATTTTTTCATACCTTTTGGTAGTATGCTTGTCAGGCAAGGGTGGAAAAAACAAAAGAGTTTATTGCTACTTGTTTTAAGAAAAAAAAAAAGTAATTTTAGGATAAAATACAAGTAATATTTAGGATGAAATACAAAGTAGTTTTTGTTTTAAAGGTTCTTTTTGACAAAGGAATTTTCAAAATAGCTGTATAGCAGAATGTAAATGATGTCAATAACAGCTAAGAATATATTTGTAAAAGACATAGAACTCTAGAATATATAAAACAAAAACAACAACAAAAATCCGAATGAAGCTGAATGCTCAGAAATGTAATAAATAAATTAATAAATAAATCTTGTAGTTTTCTATTTATTTTTAGCACTTTCTATATTATGTAGCAAAGCACTCTTTGCTATGTAGTCCTCCTTATTATGTCAAAAATATGTTTTATTTTTGCATTTGAAATGAAAAAGTAGTTATGTCTCTTTCTTTAAATATATTGAGCCTCCAAAGATTTTTATAACTGCATATATATAAATATTATATATCTGAAACTCACAGAAGTGTATACACCCAAAGAGATATAGAGGTAAAAAGGTTGAATTTACAGCAAAATTATTTCAAATTAAATGATATCTGGAGGGCAATATGATAATAAAATAAACTTCTGAAGACATGAGAGGGAACCGGAAGTTCCAGGAAATTTACTTAATTCTCTTAAAATACATATTTTTTTCTCTTTAGACTTTATACAATTTCCAGTTCTGGCAGGAGTCAAAAGTGCTGTATTGCTGCAAAAATGCACAGAGTTTCATACTTGACTGTAAGGAGGAAACACTTTAAATCACCTGAATTAATCCTCTTAATATTTTTAGGCTAGTCTTGAAAAGTTTAATTGTTTCATTCGCCTGGTAAATTTGGACATTATTAGTTAAATATCCAAGCCACGGATCAATGAGTAGTCTGAATTGTTATACCTCTGAGTTTTGTAAAATCATTGTCTTAAAATACCATAAAAACTCTGAATTTCTTCATGCATCATTTATCCAAAATAACATCTGTAAATCACTATATATATAGTAACTTTTCCTGATTTTGACGTCATTACATGAGCCTTATTTTGACTTGCCTGAACTCTTTTAAAAGACATCTCAGAGGTATGAAAGTTTATTCTTCCCACTGTTTTTTCCTCATCTCTAAGATGATGCTTGTCCTGGTAGTGTGAGTTTCACTTTTTACACTATATTTTTTTCCCTCAAAGGATTACAAACAGCAAACTGAAAACCTATTTAGATTATTTTTTCACAAAATAAGGATTTAAGATTTCACTTAATAATGTTCCTTTTCACTCTGTTCTTTGTTGATTCCTTTCCACTCTTTGCTTAAAAATCATAAGTGTTTTGAAGAGACTGTATTTTAGTTTGGCTGCAGAAGACTGGGAATTTTTGTTTATTTATTTGGTTGCAAGCCAGAGGAACAATATTCATTGTTGATGTACATGAAGAACTTTTCAAACTAGCTTAATCCTTTAAAAGTTCTGACTTTTTGGAGGTCTTGTGCTCATCATTAAAGTACTTAAATAACTTTATTAACTTTATTTTTCAGAGTCTAAATTTCAGATAAATAGCCAAGTGCTGCAGTACTGTTTATAACGAAATAGTCAACTAACTCACTTATTTGCCACTGAAAATATTGCCTGGATGAATATGGCTAAGAGGAAGTCTCTCCTATGGAAGCACAGCAGAATTATCCACTATAATAAGTGGATATGAGAGGCTTTATATTTCTTTAAAAGAATTACCTCTGATCCCTATTACAGTTTTTCACTCAAGCTCTACATTCCTTATACTTCATTAGCAGTGAAGATATTAGACTTCATATCACAACATAAAATAATTTGTTTGGGAAAATCAACTAGTTGTCAGATTATCTGGAACAACCCTAAATCATGGCAGAGCTAATTTCATTGCAGAGCAAGTTGCTTGGGGCTTTGTCCTATTAAGCCTTGAGTAACTCCAAGAATGGAAATTTCATAAGCTCTCTGGGAATCTGTAGAAGTGTTTTACCACTCAGTGTTATTTTTGATTTATTTATTTTTTTTCTTGATATCTGTCTGGAAATTAACTTCTTGCAACTTGTATCCTCTGATTCTTGTCTTCTTGTTATGCACTTGAAAGAAGAGTAGATAGTAAGACAGTAGTAAGATCTCACCTGAGCCTTCCTCCTACTGAGCAAACCTGTTTCACTCAGTGTCTCCTTGTATGTTGTATGCTCCAGCCCTTGATAGACTTTGTTCATGTTGTCAATGTCTTTGCTATACTGGGAGATCAGAACTGGACACAGCACTCCAGATGTTTCTTACCAGTGACCAACAGCAGGGAAGTGACCAACAGCAGGGAAGTGACCAACAGCAGGGAAGTGATGTTTCCCTCAGGCTGCTGGCTGCATGCCAGGATGCTGTTGGCTTTCTTTGCCCTAATAACATGTTGCTGGTTCATGAACTTTTTGACCCCCAGGATTCAAAGGTAAAACTGCTTCTGAGCTGGTTGTCCCCCAGGCTCGGATGATTCCTAAGGTTATTTGTCCATGGGTACAGGAGGTGACAAAAATTCCTCTTATCAAACTTCATGAAGTTTCTCTCAACCCATTTTGCTGCTTGCTGAGCAATCCAAAAGCTCAAATATTTTTGGCTCCTTGTCTTGAACTAACCAAAATATAGGTAAAATATACTCTGATTTTTGCTATATCCACATCCATAAAAAAAAAATGAAGAAGTATGGAAATAATAAAATGTGAAAGGTTTTATATATATATATATATATATATATATACACACACACACAAAAACAGAACCCACTAAATTTGATTAAACTTAATTCTTTGTAAGGAGCTCTCATGGTAAGTTGAAGTCCTAAGAAGATTAACTGCAAAATAATTTAATTACAATAAATACTATTTTGTTGTGTAAATTCAAAGGTCATGAATTTATTAGGACTAAGTAGAAAAAGGAAAAAGAAAAGAAAAAAAAAAAAGTATGCAGAATAAGAAAAAAAAGGCCTTTATGTTGGAATATTTCCAGATGCACACAAACACATATACAAAAGTTTAACCTCAAGAAATTTAAATGACCATTTAAAAAGAAATAAAAAAAGATTTAATTATTTTGAAAAGTCATGTAAAAGATAACAAGATTGCTTTAAATGAATATTAAGGAAAACATTCAGCTGACAGTGTGTCAGCAGTTCTACAATGGAAAATAAAGTAAATATGAAAAAAAAAAAAGTCTTATTTCAGTGGCCCATGAAAAATTGCTAATCAGATGAACTAAGCTAAAAAGCTGTTGACCAAAAAAAGTTTCTATTTCAGGCAAGATAACAAGACAACTTCACAGAATCTACGCTGAAATGGAAAACTAAATGTAAAGCTCAGAGATGATTTTCCTACCTTCACTCAATTTTTGTGTCAACGTTAAAAAAGCAAAATGATTAAAATACTTCAGGAAAAAGAGTAGGCTACCCACTTTTCTCTCTAATACAGAAACAACTTCATATAAATCATGAACAAGCCCTACATTTGACAAGAGTCAAGAAACAGAGATAAACTTAGAATCAGTATTTCCCTTTTTACTTGGCACCTGACCTGATGGCTGTCGATGGGTCCCACCTGTCTCAGGGGGGAAATGGACTCTAGCCTGGGAGCTGGCAGGACTCATTAAAAGGGCTTTAAACTAGGTATGAAGGAGGATGGAGATTAAATGAGCTCGATAGAGATGAGCCTAGGAGAGCAGTCCCAGGGCTGAGGGTGAGGGCAATGGCATGACTCAAGTGAATCTACATCAATGCACACAGCGTGCACAACAAACAGAAGGAGCTGGAAGCCGTTGTGTGGCAGGCATATTATGACCTAGTTGTCATCATACAAGCATGGGACCACTCCCATGACTGGAATGCTGCAATGGATGGCTACAAGCTCTTCAGAAGGGACAAGCAACTAAGGAGGTGGCATTGCTCTCTGTATTAGAGTATTTTGATGTTGTTGAGCTCAGGGTTGGGAATGATAAGATAGAGTCCCTGTGTAAAAGGGGGTTGGCCAACAAGGCAGACATCCTGTTGAGGGTCTGTTTTGGACTGCCAAACCAGGATGAAGAGATGGATGAGGCATTCTATAAGCATCTGGCAAAAATTGTTCAATCGCCAGGGCTTGTTCTCATAGGAGACCTTAACTTCCGAGACATATGCTGGAAATACAATATGTCTGGAAACACAATACAGCCCTGAGGAAGAAGTCTAGGAGGTTCCTGGTGTGCATGGAAGACAGCTTCCTGACTCAGCTTGTTAGCAAGCCTACCAAAGGGGGTGTCCTGCTAGACCTGCTGTTCACAAACAGAGAGGGACTGGTGGGAGATGTGGTGATAGGGAATTGTCTTGGGCAGAGTGACCATGACATGGTAGGGTTCTCTATTCTTGGTGAAGTCAGGAGCAGGGCCATTAAAACTCCTACCCTGGAATTCCAGAGGAGTGTCCAGGACGGCTGGACACTCCTCAAGAATGAAGTCTTCAAGGCACAAGAGCAGACTGTCCCCGTGTGCTGTAAAATGAACTGGTGGGGAAGAAGACCGGCATGGCTGAACAGAAAACTTTTGCTGAGTGTCTGGGAGAAAAAGAGTTTATGTCCAGTGGAAGAAGGGACAGGCAACTCAGGGAGAGTACAAGGAAGTTGCCAGCATATGCAGAGAAAAAATTAGGAAGGCCAAAGCCCGGAATGAGCTTAACATCGCCACTGTGGTTAAGGATAATAAAAAATGTTTTTATAAACATATTAATGGCAAGAGGAGGGCCAAGGACAATCGGACAATCTCCATACAAAGTATATGCTATATATTTGCAGGTAGAAAATGATCAAGTCAAACTTTTTTTTTTTTTTTTTTTTAATATATTTTCTTCTTTCCATCTGTAATGCCTATATAATGATGATGACACTAGTATATGAGAATCATTATAGTCAAACACTACAGTTTTGTTCTATTTTCTTAATTGTTTTACTAATGGCTTTTTTTTTTTTTTAAAAAAAAAAAGGACTTCTGTCATCAGGAAACTTTTTTTTTTTTTTAAAGGAGAGTTTTAACTTTTATTTCTATGACAACTTCCACAGCATTATTTATAAAGCTGTTCAATATCAAGATGAGTATTGCTAGTCTCATAGACATGATGTAAAACACTGTATGTGATAAAAATCAGTAACCTTATTTCAAAACAATCTACTGCACCTGAAATGTGCTGGTTGGATTTAAAAAAATAAATAAATAAACAAGCGTTTTATATTTAAAAAAGAAGTGTTTTATATTTATCTACAAAAGATGTTTCACAACAGTAACAAGTATGTAGTCACATATTTGCATTGTAAGCCAAAGTAAGTAGAGATTCAATTCTGTCTCCTTATTTACTCAATTTATTTTACAAATTTCAGGAATGCAGGAATATCATTAAAAAATAATAATAAGGAAACACCCACAATATAACACCCACAATGCACATTGTCTATAACCAACATTGCAATGTACAGAGATAGATATTACAAAATAAAGTAATACATATATATATATATATATATATATATATATATATATATATATTAGGAAATAATAGAGACTGCTATAATTTTTTTGTGGCTTTTTCCCCTAAAATTTTAAACAAATTTTCTCCATGTAATTTTTATACTTAATGGAATATTCTGGAAAGTCATAAATCAGTAAAGAAAATGTCCAATTAGAATTATTTTTGATCATTTCCTTTAAAGGGTAGTATGAAGGGAAAAAGAAAGCTATAATGCTTTTTCATGTGTTGAGGGCTAAATGAAGTGTCATAAACATATATACCTGTGACATTTCTTTCTCTAAATTTATGATCTAAGTAGAAACACAAAACATTATTTTATTTATTTTATTTTTTTTACTAAAAATGATAAACATTTCACACAGATTCCATTCTTAAAGGTGGAAAAAGAACAGCTTCATGGAATCACAGAATCACAGAATTTCTAGGTTGGAAGAGACCTCAAGATCATCGAGTCCAACCTCTAACCTAACACTAACAGTCCCGAAAAAAGTATATCAGTTATTTGTGACCTCTAAACAAGGAGGGAGAGCAGAAATCATTGTTCATAAAGACTCTCAGTGTGTTTATAACCTGGTCAGAAAAGATGCCATTTGGTAATGTAGGAATACACTTTATTATAGATTTATAAAAATAAAAAGTAAAGAATGAGCAGTGCTTGGAAAGGCATCCTCTTACATCTACCGCTGTTCAAGGGAATTGTTTCTTTTGAACCAATTTTTGGCCTGTTGAATAGAAGTGATGAGTACTGATACAACCTTTATGAATTCCTGAGCAATTATATTGCTGTCAGCATGCACAATTAGTTCCTGAGTTTCCTCATTAAAGCACTGGTACATTGTGATAGAGATGGACAAATAATTAGGAACACTTAGCTTGATTTTCACTCTTCAAAATGAAGGCCTACCTGATTTAAGTATATAAACATACACTCAGATATATGCTATGAGTGCACACTCAGTTATTTCCCATAATGTGAAATAATGCTACAAAAACTTGTAATTTCTGCTCTAAATATAGAAAAAAAAAATCTTTATTTCTGTCTTATTACCTCTGTTTATACTGTTTATATTCAAAAATGCATCTTATTAAATTGAAAAAAAAAAAAAAGCATTTTGCTGTTCACCTTCAAAAAGGTTAAGGATGATCTAGAAATCACAACCTGAGACATATTGCTCTACACAACTATGAAGTCAGCACTCTGTAGTATTTATACACATCCTTCATAATAGATCTTTCAATTGTCATAGCTTCATGTCATAGCTGAATGTGGTTTAACACAAAATGTAGCCTTACCCAACTAGTTGGAAATATAATTATTATTAAAGCCCTAAAGGTCTTTCTCATTGCATGGAACTGTGACAGAGACCAATCTTCTGAGAGAATTAGTACGCGGAAGGTTAGGAAAGGCAGCTGGTCTAGGGATTAGATGCATGCAGGGGTAAGGCTGAGATTTAAAAGGAAATGGAGGCATATATTTTCCTTGACATCTTGTGAAAATTTATTTAAAACTTTACAGGCAAATGCTGAATGAGCACCCCTTATTTTCCAGGGAGGGAAAAAAAAAAAAAAAAGAAGAAAAAAAAAAGGAAAGGGGACAGGGGACAGGGGAAAGAGAGGGAAGGGAAAGGAAGGGAAGGGAAGGGAAGGGAAGGGAAGGGAAGGGAAGGGAAGGGAAGGGAAGGGAAGGGAAGGGAAGGGAAGGGAAGGGAAGGGAAGGGAAGGGAAGGGAAGGGAAGGGAAGGGAAGGGAAGGGAAGGGAAGGGAAGGGAAGGGAAGGGAAGGGAAGGGAAGGGAAGGGAAGGGAAGGGAAGGGAAGGGAAGGGAAGGGAAGGGAAGGGAAGGGAAGGGAAGGGAAGGGAAGGGAGAATATGGTACTATATGAAAACAGAGATCTAAATGACCATGGTAAGGGTTTGCTAAATATAACAGATGTCATTCAAGTACAAGATTTTAATAATTGCATATGTCTGAGCAAAGATATTCATGACATATATAAAACAGAGTCTCTTCCTCACACCTCTTTTTTTCTATGTAACTCATCTTCTTTTCAGATCAGAGACCTAACTGTTAGCCTACAGGTCTTGAAAGCTTTGAAATATCATTATTTGTTCCAGTGATGCCAATAATTTTTATTTTATAACAGCTCAACATCAGAGATTCTGAAGTTTTACTTTCTAATTTTTATAGTTTGTTTGCTTGTTTGTTTGTTTAAGCTTTGGATAAAATTTAGAAATATAGGAAATTTGAATACTAGAAGTTCAGAAAATGTTCAACACACACACACAAAAATATTACTTAATTATTTGAAAAATATTACTTTTGTAGATTAAGGTCGATGTCATGACAGCTGGTTTGAAAATTAGTAGTTTGTGATTTTTCAATATATTTTTTCCATCCACAGGGAAAAACTTTCTCAAAATAGCAGAAATGTTCAACAAAAGGTTCAACAAAAATCATGGAAACATTTAGATCTGATAAAGAAGATGATAGGCAAACTTCTTGTAATATAATGATTTTAAGGTTTTCTTTTTTTGTGTGCTTTGTGTGTGTGTGTGGTGTTTTTTGTTTGTTTGTTTGCTTGTTTTTCCATAAGCAATGAATGTGGGTTCTACAACATCACATAGGTCTTGTCTTGGGAAAATATATTGGCACCACTACCATTCCGTATTGTCATTAAAGATCTGGATGATGGGATGAAGATTTCCCTCAGTGAGTTTGCAGATAGACACAACTACAAGGAGTGGCTGATGAACCAGATGTGCTGCCATTCACAGCATGCTCCTAAGCAGGATGGAGAAATGGGCCAACATGAGCTTCATGAAGTTCAACAAAGGGAAATGCCATGCCCTGACCATAAGAGGTATATACTCATGTCCCTGTATATTCTGCATCTGGAAAGCAGTTTAGCAAAGAAGGCCCTGGAGGTTCCAATGGACACCATGGTAATCATGAGTCAGCACTGTGATCTTGCAGCAAAGTAGGCCAACAGCATCCTGGGCTGCCTTGGTTAGAGCATTGCCAGAAGGCTGAGGGTTGATCAGACCTGGTCAGACATGTTTGGAATGCTGGTTCCTGTTCTGAGTTTCCAATTACAAGAGAGACATGGACACACTGGAGGAACCAGAACGATGATTAAGCAATTAGAACAGAAGCTGAGAAATTTGGGACTGCTCAGCCTGGAAATGGCTGAGGAGGATCTTATCTGTATGTAGTAATCCCTGATAGACAGAGTAAAGATGACAGAGCTGGACTCTTCTCTGTGGCAACTAGTGGCAGGATGAGAGTTAATGAACTGAAATACAGGAAATTCCTCATGAACAAAAGAAAAAACTTCTTTACTCTCAGGGTGGTCCAACAGTGGAGCAGGTTGTACAAAAAGGCTATGAAATATCCATCTTGGAGATATTCAAAGCCCAACTGGTCATGGCCCCAAGCAATCTATCCTCAGTGACCCTGCTCTGAGCAAAGAGTTGGACCAGATGATCTCCAGAGGTGTCTTTGTGCCTCAACCAGAGTCTATGATTCTGTTTTAACAAAGAAGTTGTGAAAATCTTACTCTTCTTTTCCAAGATTATCTCTATATTGCAATCTCTTCTTCCATGTTTCCCTCTGATTAAACTTGTCAGTATGACAGATGACATTATAATGCTAATAATTTTCTACCTACCTGATGTACACAGTACTATGTAAGCCAAGATAAACAATTCTACCAAACAGAGGCAGGTCCACAGCTGCTATACTGTTTCTGTTTTCCAGTGTAAAAACTAATTCTGCAGGTACATGAATTGAATATTTTAAACCTTTTTTTAATTTATACTAGGTGTTTCATTAATTCGTTGCTACATCCTGACTTGTCACTGGCAATATATTGGAATATACTAGAGAGAATGTTCTGATGAGAGGTATTAGACACATATATGGACAGGGTATCCAGTCACCCTGTTCTTCAACAGATTTAGTTGTTCATGTAGTAAGAATGCACATCCACCTTCTTATGGATCATAAGATAATTGAATACTTTGGAAAAAGAAAATCTTCATAGTTTTTTTTTTTTTTTTTAAAAAAAAAGAATACCCAAACAAAAAACAGATTTTTTTTTCAATAGATTATAGAGATAAGTCATATGTAGATACATAAATACAATCATGTGTAAAATATATGGCAATATATTTTACATCATCCTCAGCATGAAATTGGGAATTTGATCACTGCAGCAGATGGAAGAGTTGATGAAATTGTTTTGTTGTTTGTTGGTTTTATTGATTGATTAATCTAACATCACATGGTCATATGCTGGGGATTTTTCATCTGAATGCAACATGATTAAGAAGCATTTTATTCAAGATTTAAGGTCATGTTGTTTCATGTCCACCTGACTGATATAGGTAGTCATGACACTAGTCTTGAGAGCCTGGCTTTTAATGCCATAGAAGCAGAATTCAGCCTGATCTGACTAGAGACATTATGCTGACTTGGACAAGGCAGGTTGTACATGTGGGCATGGTCCAAGTACCAAATATGTGAATTATCTTGTGCATGCATCTGTCACAACAAATTCATCTTGTCCAATATTTAGAAATACTCGGAGAAAGTGAACAAGTCAGGTCTGGATGCCTGTCTACTGACACAAGCTCTGAAAAAGAAAGGAAAAAGACAACCTAGCCACTGGGCATGAGGCAAACATAGAAACAGGTAGTGAGAAATCCAGGTTAGTCAGGACATGATGATTCCAACTAGTATGAAGCTGGTCATAAGTTTACCTGATTGAAGAACTGTTCACAGCTTGTCAGAACTTCAGAGCTCTGCAACAGAATTGAAATGAATATGTAGCAGCTTTCATTATACAGAAGCAAAAAATAATTGACATCGACCACCTGCTGAGAGAACATCAGCACTAATGTAATGACCTTCAAATTGCAGAAGAAAAAAATGCTTTGTCACAGTGATGAACAGATATTACTACACACTTGACATATGAAAGTGTCATGAAAAGGTGAAGTCCTTGAAAATAGCATAGAAAGAAAACTATGCTCCATGATAGTTTTATAAAGCTAGCCACTCTGGCAGCTAAGGTCTGTGTGTCCTTATATACCTAAATATGGATATTCTGTGTATCCATGATTGCTTTTTCTAAATATGTTATTATGTTTATATACACAACTGTATACATCCATATATATGCATGCGCTTATATATGTGTGCATATACACACAAACATTTGTACATTCACAGACTTATGTAGTCTCAGTATATATCCATCTATGAGGGCAAGAGGGCAAGCTGGAGTCACAATGAAAGATCAAGAAAAATCATTGTAAAAGAGTTCATACTTCCAAGAAAATGCTTGGAAAAAACAAAACAAAACAAAACAAAACAAAAAAAGTAAAACATATGAAGAACAACAACAAAAAAAATCAAAATAGATGAATACAAATATGTGAAGCTTTGCAGAGTCTCCAAGTGAATTAGAAGTTCCAATGATAAATGAGAGAAATAACACCAGTCCTTGAAAAAAAAAAAATGGTTATGCTCTGATAAAGAAAGAAAGAATGCAAAGGAAGTGTGCATTCTGTGTAGGTCTCTCAAACCACAAAGCAAATGAAAAACTAATAAACCTACAAACCATCCTGTGAAAGCTATTCAGATAAATTTCTCCAGAACAAGTCACCAAATTCTTTAAACAAAATAAACCAAACCAACCAAACAACAACAAACAAAAACAATGAAACAAACAAAAAACAAACAAACAAACAAACAAACAAACAGCAAAGCAGTCATTCCTTAAATCATTAAATCAATGGCAATTAGAAGAGAGAAAATGTTTTGGTATTTGTTTTCACAGGTCCACTGAATGAGTTCTTTAAAACTGTAGACAATGCTGATTAATAAATCTATATCACAGGAGCACCACCTTCAAACCAAATAAGAATTTGAACCACGAATGTTGAAAATGCTTCACTGGGAATTAAAATGGAGAAGTATACTTGTTAAAAAATCTAATATTTTATAAAACAATGGATTACAGGTCCATGTCTTTAGTACTATATTGTCATAAGAAAGCATCCCAGAAGTTCCTACTGTAAACTCTACTATGAGAAGTGTTAAGAGCCCTGTAAGTTACAAGCCCCAAGTGACTATACTGTGAACTCAAAGCTCCGAGAGACAGAGAAACAGGAAGTCATGGGGAGGGGACTGGTGTCACTCCTCTTGATTTGCCTTAAGAGGTATGGAAAAGTACTGGCGTTTCAACCACTTACAGAGCTGGGGCACACAAGGGCATGTACAAATCTGTAGGGAGACTCACTCTATGCCAACTACCCCAGATGGCAGGTTTGATTCAGGAATGGTGATCTCTCCCTCCCTCTCTCTTTTTCCTTTCCCTTTTCCTCAAAGCTGTCAAGTGGTGCTAGGCCTACCTTGGTCTCCCATAAAACCACATAACTTAGATAGATACATATATATAACAGTGAGAGTGCCAACGTTAACAGAGAATTTGTGCTCTGTTCCTAGTCAAGCTGATGTTTATGCATGGGTCTTGAGTGTTACCTCACCTTAGTCCACACCAATGGGATTTATGAATCTGAGTTACTCCCCCTTTCCCCGCAGGTGGGATGTGACAGAGCTATCAGTATTCCAGTGAGGTCTTCTAAAAAATATCTTAGGATTTAAACAGCATATTAAAGTTTTATTTTAACCAGTAGCACATCTACCAATGTCTTTTTACTTCACCTGACAGGTGTGTCTTAGTTGAGCTGTGCTGCTAATTCTACTCTACACATTGAAGCAACATCACTGCAGAGAACTTTATTTTGAAAAAAAACAAAACCAAAACCAAAAACAAACAAAAAAAAGCAACATACAGACATTCATTCTGTCCTTGCTTACATGAGAGTAGGAACAGAATTTGTGTACAAGAAGATGTATTTATTTACAGGCAAGGGAATTTATACCATTTTTGGTTTTCTGTGCACAGTATGTTGGTTAACAAGACCTAGAGTCAGTTTTTGTTAGGTAGGCTATCTTTTAGTGCAAATTTTTGAACATTTATTCAAGTTGGATATGCTTATGTCTCTGCAGTCTACATAGAAGAATTAAATCCAGTGATTTGTTTCTTTCATGGAATCACAGGTAACCTTGAAAACTAGAAAACATAGAGATAAAGCTAATTATGTTATACAAGAATGTACTCTTCAAATAAATAACACATTGTGTAATTAAAAGTAAAGACAGTCACCCCTGAGCATAAAAGATCTAGCAGAAAACAATGTCTATTTAGAATTATATGAGCGCTAATGTTGTAAGTGACACCATACAGATGATCAAAAAAGAACTACCTTACTTACGGGAGTCCACCCTTTTCCTTCAAAAGTATACATAATTCTGTATTTCAACAACATGTAGAAATGGCATTTGATCAAAATCCCATTTTATCCAATTCTCAAGATAATTTGCAGATTATAAATCTGTGATGTGGCAAATCGGTGAAAATATATGCAAAAGAAAATGATTTCTGTGAATCCACATAGTTTTAAAAAAGGGTCAATAGTCTTACAGAATTCAACCCAGAACTGGACTACTTCACCCTAGCTTAAACTCTTCTAATTTATTTTCAGTTCCCATAATTATTAATGACAACAAATTTAATTAAATGTGGATTAGTCTACAAGAACTAGAAAGGTACTTTACAGACCTCTGGAACAACATGTTTTGAAAAATACATGAAAAGAATAAACAGTTGAATATTTGAATGCATTTATTAGGAAAAGTAAATCTAATTCATATACATGTTACATGAATTTTCTAATTCTTAAAGAAGGAAGTTTTCAACTTTGGAAGTTATGTATATGATAGTTTTCTTAGTAATTTGATTCAATAAAAATTTCCCTGTAGTTTACCAGATGCAATCAATCAAGGCTCTTTTATCTGCATCATTCTAGATGTCCACGTTCAGAGATACTCTAAGTTCTTTTATTTATTCTGTATCAAAACTACTTTTATCCATTTTAAAAACCTCATAGACTAAGATCAATTTCTGCAATGCAAACTGAATAACATATATCTGAGAAAATATTAATTTAGGAAGTAGGAGAGAAGATTTTTTGCACCACAATAAGTCAGCTGTGCAGGAAACAGGTCTTAAAGACTGAACTTCTGAAAAAACAGAGAACTATAAAAAAAATAATAAATAATAAGAATAAAAAAAAATTCATGTTCCACATAAAGTGATGTGAAAACATGTATCTAAATACTCTATAATTTCATGCTGACCTAATTTCATGTAGACCTAAATGACATAACAGTCTTTTCTGGACTGAACTTCAGAAGAGTATGAATACAACAAAACAATTTTAGAAGTGAACAGAAGGGTCAAGATCAATATAAACATTTTGAATATGATATATAGTACACACAGACTGTCAATATATAGTTAACTTTTCTGGTTGATCAATGTCTTTCTTCTGAAGCAGCTTAAATAAAGAACAGTTGTGGATTTTGACTTAGAAAACTGATCACAGAATCACAGAATCATAGAATCATAGAATGGTTGCAGTTGGAAGGGACCTCTGGAGGTCATCTGGTCCAGTCTCTTTGTTCAAGCAGGGCCACCCCAGGCTACTTGCCATGACTTGTAAATATCTCCAACGATGGAAACTCTGGGCAACCTGTGCCAGTGCTTCATACACTGCATAGAAAAGAATGATCACTAATCTTAAATCTTTGATCAGATGATCACTAGTGTGTTTAGTGACTTTAGTGTATCTATCATACCACCTCTGTGAGTTAGAAAGATGTCATTATCCCCATTTTTAGTTGGCTAGTAGGTACTAACTGATTTACTGAATGCAGAACAGTGATTTACTCAAGGCAGAACAGGAATTTGAACTGTCCCAACTAACTTGTTGAAAATATTTTGTTGATAAAGAATGTCTATCTTCAGTTATAACTGGCTCTTTTAAATTAAAGAAACACTGACAGATAGCACACACACAAATACATGATAAGAAAAGATTATGATAGAGCATTCTGCAGTCTTCTCCATTTAATACATAGGCAAGAAAAATATTTATAATAATAACTGTAAAGTTTTTCTTATATCAGTCATGTGTGAAAATAAAAGAAAAAAACAAATTTGAATTATAGGAAACAAACAAACAAATCAAACCAAACCACCCACAACAAAAAAAAAAAGAATACTTGCAAAGCTTGCACCACACGTATGAAATCCAATATTATATAAGCATATACGTCATTAAATGAATTACAAGTACAATCAATTGGCTTTTTGATAGGCACTGCTATACATTTTCAGCTGGAATTAAATTCTTATGTAGTATAGATGCTATACACACACTGAATCATCCACACTCTTTTAAGAATTGCTCTACTGGAGCAGACCTGTGATTAATTCAGCACTCTGCCTTTAACACTGGCCAGGGCCACATACTTCAGAGGAAGATGTAACATACCCATGGTGGAAAATGATGCAGTAATCTATCTCCTCAAAACATATCTTTTTGCTCCTGTCAGTTAAAGATAACTTTGTGCACTGAAGAGTGATGGCTATGACTTGAAGGATGAAGAATTGAAGCTTCTTGTTTCAAGCTGTAAAGTGTAACAAATGTGAAAAGAAATATACTCTGCAAATGGGTTGTTGTGAATATGCCTGTTACAGTACTTTTTGAAACATATTATCTTTGACAATAGCAAAGGGAAGACTAGACTGGATGGACTAGCAGTTTTCTATTTCCTTTGAAATACAGAGAATTACATACTATCCTTCAGTCACTGCACAATAGTGTTTTAAACTCATAAACGTAGCCAGTGATGAGAGGGATTCATATTTTGTAGAGAGATATCTTCAAGGAACTGGATAAAATATGCTTTTGATAAATATGTTTATATTTATATTGGATTTCTGAAGCACATATTCATACCCTAAATTATATATCTGTGTGTCTGTGTGTATGTGTATATATATATACATATATATATATATATTGAGTAGTTAGAGTGTTAAAAAAGTTGTCAGAGAATGCAGTAGAGTAATATGGTAGTACTTGGTGTTTCAATTAAGATGTTTCAATTAAGCTGAAAAGCTCTCTGAAAATATTAGCTAAACAGGAAGACAAGAAGAAAGAAAGAAGGAAAGAAGAAAGACAGGAAGAAAAGAAAGAAAAATAGTAAAATAAAGAAATAAGAAAGAAAAATAGTAAAAGTAAGAAACAAAAAAGAAAAAAAAAAAAAAGAAAAAAGAAAGAAAAAGAGAAAAAAAGAAAAAATATATTTTCAGAATGATGAGGAAAGGAAAAGAGAACAAAATAGTTCTGATCCTCATAGTACCAAAAAAATAATAACACCAGAAAAGAAACAAAGAAAGGCAGCAAGGATTCTCGAAGACATATAAACAGTTCTGTATGAGAGCTGTCTTTTAAACCTCAGGCATGTAACAGAAGTCTCTGAAATCATGGATGCCAAGAATAAGGAACGATTGTTTGTCGTAAAATGAAAATGGAATCTAAAGACTAAAATAATCAGACTGGAAGTTCAAAACAGGAGGTAAACTATTAATTTGCTCTTACTGAAATTCTATGTCTGCCAGTAAATGCAGACTCAGTTTACATAGGGCCAAAAAATATTTATCTTCATTCATGGAAGAAAAAAACAAACCAAACCAACCAACCAAACAAAAATAAATAAATAAATAAATACAAAAAGAATTATTTCAGACAATACCAAGTGGTTAATGGAGAGTATATCTATATGAGTATGAGAATATCTATATTATATATCTATATATGCATGCCCTTGTTCTTGTGTCTTTCCTGTCTACCACAGAATGGTATCAAAATTAAGATGCTGAACAAGATATACTTTGATATACTTTAAATATATCTTTGAAGTATATATACTTTGAAGTATATCTTTGAAAACAAAGATATACTTTGTTTTCTGATACAGTGTGGCTACTCTCATATAATAGTAAATTTAAACTATCACAATACCATTTCCTAATCTGTGTTTCCAGGATTGTTTTCTGTATCTCATTCTCTACTAACATTATCATCTTAATTCTTACTTTATTTCCTTTGTATTTTCTAAAGATCGTGTATTTTATTCAATCTTTAGGGTGTTCTCATTTTCAAAGGTTCCTATACATATATGTATGTTTTATATATACATTCACATTCATTACATAACATATATAATGTATATAGTGCATATACACAACTGAGTGATAAATTATTTTATACATATTTGCATAAAATTTGTCATTGTTAGTAATTTTCTGCTTGGTTTCAGGGACATTTTCCTATCATTAGGAATCACTGCACACTTTAATGTTAATACGTATTATAGTTTAAGAATTCATATCCATGTTATACCAGTTAATGAAATCCCACATTTCAGGAAAATACCTATGAAAGGAAAAACAAAAACAAAAACAAAAAAATCTAAGATTCTTTCATTTTGGATTCAGTGTTAAAATTTGGCTCTGATTTGAAGCAAAACATTTTATCTTCAGGCAAGTCGCTGCTCCAAAATAACACCCATGAATATCAAGGAGATTCTTCTTGCTTCCTTTAGGGCCTGAATTGGCCCTAAATTTCAAAAAGGCATGTAGCAGGCTTATGACTTTCTTGTTTTATGACATAGTCATGTCAACTATTGACAGTCTAGGGCAATATTTTAAAAGATGCACTTTTTAAAAGATACATTTTTTTTTTCTAGAACAAATATATATATATATATATATATATATATATTTAATAATCTGCAGGTAGAATGAAAGAAAGAACCACACCCACCATTTTTTTTTGTTATTTTTTTTTGTAATCACAAACAATACGCAGCTTTAATCAAGTAATAAAAACATCTTATTTTACTTGTTATTTCTCTTTTTTATGTTTGAATATGTATGTGGTACACATACATATGTTGCCTGATGCATTGCTCTGTAGACCATATTTGAAGGTAAGACGTAAATATGTCTTTTGTCCTATTTGTGGCAATCTAAGACATAGTGTTCAAATTGTTTAACAATTTGAAGATGTAGCAATACATAATGATTTAAAAAGCCATCCATACAATGATTTTATTAAATATTGTGAAATTGCAATCTTTAGATAAACTTATATTTTCTGAAAGTCTTCTCTATTTAAATGTTTATTATATATATAGGTGTAATATTGTTTCTTTTGCGTTTAAATTTATACAAGCACATTAATACATCTCAGTCACTGTCAGAGAATGATACCTGACAATCTGAATTCACTTAAAGTTTTATGGAAACAAACCACTTGACATTACCAAGAAGACACAAGTCTCAAACATACTAAAGTACTAACTAGATTAGGCAAGTAAACACATGCACATTCCTAAGTGAGAAAAACAAAACAAAACAAAACAAACAAAACAAAACAAGACAAAACAACAACAAAAAAGGTAAAAAACAAACAGTATTTTCTGTTGAGACTTTAATTACAACCCAAATGATACGGAAAATAAAATGTTGAACAAAATGAATGAAAAGTAAGACTATTACTTGAACACCTTTTTTTTTTTTTCTATACTGATATGTAATGATACATGGTAACATAATCAGCTTTTGCAAAATTTATATGTGGAACTTAAACCTTGAATTTCTACATAGAACAAAGCAAAATTTCAGTCCAATAATGCAGTCATGGAAGAGATTTATTACATGTTTAGGTAACTATTCTAAGCTCATTTCCATCATACCACCCTTACTATATTGGTAACAAAGTAAAAAAGCTGATAAAAACCTTACCAATCTGTGTCTACACTTCCATGTAAGAATTCCTCCCTTATCATCACCTTTCTATCTCTCTCATTTACATCCTCAGAGTACACTAATTAATTCCAATAAAAAACTTTTTAGAAATTCTTAAGCTTAAATGAGCAGCACCAAGTCAACAAGTTTTAACTTTATTGTCTGGGACTTGGAGAAACATGGAGAGAATCCCAGTTTTCCTTTGCTCTCTTTTCCTCCAGAGTGCTTATTATATTACTCTAAACAAACATTTGTTAACATGTAGGGATTCCTCCAGTTTTTATGTAGTTCTTACAGCTGGGTAGTTGCCATAGGAGTTGCATTCCCATTGCAAAGCAAGCTGTCACTCCAAAAGCCTTGGTCAACAGAAAAGCAGCTGACATTATGGCTGTGGGCTACTGCATGGTGGTCTAATTGCTTGCATGCCACTGACGTTGAGTGACATAAGATTTTCTGATTGCAAGTTCTATTTCTAGAACTGTCATGAAAACAGAATATGTTTTTAATCATCACAAAGGCTACACCATGAAAAAAAAAAAAAAAAAAAAAAAGACTGTTAAACTGAGAAATGTACTAATGAAATGTGAATTTGAAGTTCAGTTCTGTCAGCACTACAATTTCAAGTGTAGGAAAGTTTGGTATTTAATACTTGCAAGCTTCTGCTGTTAAATGTCTAAGGAAAGTCACTGATCAGCACATTGTGAAGGAAAGTATTGAACACCATTTCCTTGATTCCTTGCTTCTCAAATAACTTCAACATTCAGATTACTATTTTCCTCTCTAAAATTCAACTTGTTGATCAGAATGAGAACTGTGATGAATGCATGTCTATCTGCTGTCTATTTGACAGGAATTGGTAGCCTGCCATGCTGTAATTTAGCATTTTAAACCTCAATATGCACTAAAGTATTTCTTTATCTTTATTATTATTATTAGTGGCAGCGGAAGGGGTGCACAGAGGTAGGTAGTTTGGCAATAGCAAGTAATGGTACATTTTTGAAACAGCTGGGAAGATGATGTATCCAAAAAATCCCACATATATATAATTACTTAAATATGTACTTATGGCAAATGACTTCTGGGAAATTAGTATAAACTCACATCAAAGAGTTATAATCCTTATTTTCATAACTTAATCTGCAAATGTTGCCATTGGAAACAAAAACACCCAAAGAGCAAGATAGGATTTCCACAATGAAAGTTGCCCACTATTGTTTGCAGTCTGGTTCTTGAGGTGTTATTTAATATATTAAAAAAACATCTCCAACAAACAGAAATGCATGCATTAAAAATACAAACTCCTGCTTCTTTATCACAGCAATGCCTGTTGCCCCCCCTCCCCGCCAACCCTCAAAAGAAAAGGACTGTTATATTTTGTCCTTCAGTTCATGTACCTCTGACAGCCCTTTGGGAATGGGCATCCATAATCATGGATTACTTAACCTTCTAGAAGTATCTATAGGATTTTGAAGAATGATATTAAAAGGGTTGTATGAAAGCAGAAATGCATTATTTGTATACATTAACAACCCATTGAAATTCTATTGAATATCTTAAGAGGAAGATAAACTTTTTTTTTTTTTTTTTTCAAATAAATTGGTTATATTACCCTATAAACAATAAAGCTTTATCTGAAAATACTTACAATACAATCTGAAAATATTGCCATATCTACTTGTATTGATTAACTTCAGTTATATTACAGAGAGCACAAGCAATGCAACCTTTGAGGGAGAGAAAGGTCACAGTATATTTAAGAGTTAACGTATTATTAAAAAATAAATAAATCTGTTATTCTTCCTAGGTTTTAAAGATTTTAGAGGATGTTCATTTCAGTAACAAGTGTATCACACTTCTTCAGTGACTTGTGATAGTCAAGCAGTTACAGATAAATTTCATAGACTTAAGTTTATGATATTTTGGTGTAAAACTGGCATTATTTATACCAAATCTACTATTGTGAAAGGATAGACTTTTTTTTTTTTAATTAACATTTTTCTTGTGTGCATTTTTTTTTTCTATAAAGTCTTTGTCTGTCCTTACAGTTGAAAAAGACTTGTTTACTTCTTTAGCTTCATATTTTTATCACTGTAGCAAAGACAGGAAATGCATTTACCTTAGATTATCCTAACTCTTCTTTCCAGAACTTCTGAGCTGCATATTCTTGTTTCCCTTCAGAGCTGAGGACAGTACCAGGGTTTTCTTCTTTTCTCACTTTCTCCTACCTGCTGCCAATATGGTGGCATTGTGGAGGCAAAACTGCCACAGTCCTCTGAGGGACACCATGTTGCAGCTGGAGCCATGCTCGAAGGAACCAAGAGAGGAGAAAAGATTCCCCTTTTGCTTTCTTACTTTTCTGCATTTTGTATCAACCGCACAAGAATTACTTCCTTCATAAAAGATTCCCTGATGATTCCCCAACTCCAGGGATACAGCATTTCTGCCCAATGCCATTCTCCAAGAACAGTGTTGCACATACAACAGCCATATTTTTACTGCATTGCGTAATATCACATACACCTAAAAATGCATTATATTTTCTCTCAGAAGTCCATCTTCTGAGACCTACACCAGCATCCCAGCTTAACTTGCTTTCTTGCTTTCTTTTAAACAACATACTGCTGAAGTGTTATGATTTTTTTTTCTTTTTCTTTTTTTTTTTTTTTTTTTTGAAGGGCTATTACTATTACACTTCTGTTGACTTGAGAGCTCAGCAATTTCAGAGTTAGAGGACATAAGGAAAAAAGGCTATGCAGAAAAAACATAGTCTTTGAAGAGAGTACCAAGAGAGTCTTTGAAGAAGACTCTCTTGGTACTTTGACAAGTAGCTGTTTTGTTACATATTTCTATGTCTATCTGTTGGATAGAATATAATGCGCTATGGAGTTTAGTGAGATTTTGAGGACTATGTTTTTTGCATCTTTCCCTACATATTAGGGAAACCATAATTATATCCTTATATGAGGTACACAGCCTGTGCTTTTTGCTAGTATTTTATTTTAGTAGTTGTCATAAATGCTACAGAATGAAACATGAATTAATTATTCCTTTCTGCTTTGCCCACCAGGAATTTTAATTCTGCAGTGCTTAACAACTGCAGAGTTTCATCTGCAGTACACTTCACATCAATAAACATTGTCAGAATCAAGCTTAATAATATAAGTGGTGTCTCCTGAGCATGTGAAGGAATAGGTTTGCAAATGAAATGGCATTATTCTTCACTCAGTCTGCACCCAGGAAAGTTTCCTTCCAACTGTGACTTGCACCTTCACATAAAGCCACACCTTCCTCTGATAATCACACTCTGTAAATACACATTATATATGATTTTCAAAGTAATTTCAAAGTAATTTCCTTCTGCATGTATTGTTTGTTTTCATAGAAAAAAGAAACACATTTCCTTCACAGAAGTACAATCCAATGACTTTCCTAAGCCACACAGGATCAATGTTATTATTCTTACTTATGCACTATATAGATATTTCAAATGCACACAGATCCAGATGACATTCCTCTATCAAAACTGTAATCATGTGGCTTTCAGTATTTTTTGGTTTGAATTTGGTTTGAATTCACCTTGCCAGTGAATCCTATGCTTTAGTAGACAAAATGTCATCTAAGTACATTGGAGAATAAATCATACCAGCGTATCTTTCTGAAGAGTAGATGGAAAGTCAGTGGATTTAACAATACATTGATTAAAATGTCTTTCTGATGGAAAAGGTGTAATATAATATATCACAAAAACACACCAAATTTTCACGTTCTCTGATATCTCAGAAAAAGCTTGGTTTCCATCACCTTTTATTTTATTATTATTTTACTATTATTTTATTATTTTATTTTATCTTATTATTTTATTATTTCATTATTTTAGTATTTTATTATTTTGTTCTTTATTTTTATATTTATTTTATTTTGTTATTTTATTTTATCTATTTTATTATTGTATCTTTATTTTATCTTATTTTTATTCTATTCTATTCTATTATTTATTTATTTATTTTGGTGGGGGGGAAGATATTGAAAAAATCTTATTCTGTAAATGACCAATAGACTACACTCTATCCACTTAACCTTCATTTTACTGTCGTTCCAAGGTAGAGGAATAAAAAGAAAGAAACAAACAAAAATCCTAATTTTTCAATTTATATTTTAAATGCAAACAAGGAAATTAAGAGTCTTATTTTTTATTATTTATTTTTTCCAACTTAATTCAGATAAAAAATTTCCACGGATAATTAAGCACTGGACAAAGTTGTCCAGAAAGACTGTGGAATAAACCTCCTTAGAGGTTTCCATGACAAAGCTCTGACTGAGCTGGTCTGAATTCTGTGCTGTCATTGTTTTGAACAGGAGGTTGGGCTAGAGATTCCTGAGGTTTCTTCTGAGTAATCCTAAAAACAGTCAATAAAGTACCAGTGACAGGACCCGCGGGAACGGGGTTAAGCTGAGGCAGGGGAAATTTAGGCTTGACATCAGGAGGGGGTTCTTCACAGAGAGGGTGGTTGCACACTGGAACAGGCTCCCCAGGGAAGTGGTCACTGCACCGAGCCTGTCTGAATTTAAGAAGCGATTGGACTGTGCACTTAGTCACATGGTCTGAACTTTTGGGTAGACCTGTGCGGTGTCAAGAGTTGGACTTGATGATCCTTAAGGGTCCCTTCCAACTCAGGATATTCTATGATTCTATGATTCTATGAAGTAAGATGTTCAAATCATGATTCTTATGCCTATGTGGCAAGCAGTAAGTAGGTCAACGTGGAATCAGAGATGAGCTATGGTAAGGCTGGACTGCAAGAAATAAATCTTTTACATATTTTCACACTTTTTTTCATTCTGCATTTGTAAATTCTTGTTCCATTTTCCTACTGTTTTTATTCCAGCTTCACTTTCACCAGTAAATTCAGTATGAAAAATGGACCTTAAAACCATAAAAAATGTAAAACCATCTCTGTGGACCAGACAATTGTCTATGTGCACATGGCTTTCTAACTCATAAAGTGTATACCCATGTCTTTAAAGCATTGTGAGGCCCCACTTGGAGTATTGTGTCCAGGTCTGGAGCCCTCAGCACAAGAAGGATGTTGCTTTGTTAGAGTGGGTCCAGAGGAGGTTCACAAAGATGATCAAGGGGCTGGAGCACTTTTCCTATGAAGAAAGGCTGAGAGAGCTGGGGCTGTTCAGCCTATAGAAGAGGAGGCTCTGGGGTGGCCTTTTTGCAACCTTTCAGTACTTGAAGGGGACTTATAAAAAAGATGGAGATCAACTCATTGCTCAGTCAGATATTGACAGGACAAGGAGGAATGGTTTTAATATAAAAGAGGGGAGATTTAGATTGGAGGTTAGGAGGAAATTCTTCACTCAGAGGGTGGTGAGTCACTCAAACAGGTTGCCCAGAGGGGTTGTAGATCCCCCATCCCTGGAGGTGTTCAAGACCAGGTTAGATGAGGCCCTGAGCAATGGGATCTATTGGGTGGTGTCCCAGTCTATGGCAAGGGGGTAGGAACTAGAGGATCTTTGGGGTTCCTTCCAAGCCAAGCCATTCTATGATTCTGTGATTCTATAACTCTGAGTCCATGAAAACAACAACAACAAAACCTGAAACCTTCAAAATGGAAAGAAAATAACAGAAATATGGTAGGTACTTACGTAGTATTATGTTTGTCATAAAGATTTAAAATAAGTTGTAAAATTCCCTGAGATCTGAAGGTCATATTTTTGCAGAGACTTGGATGATTGTAACAAAGTTAGATACTGGGCAGTTTTCCAAAGTGTCTAATTACTAAAATTTAATAGGATTGCTCACCCTATTTCAGCTCTCCTGAAAAATACAGCTATATACTTTAGCTTCATTTTAATGTAAGTATATACATTTTGTATTAGCCTGAAAAATACAGCTATATACTTTAGCTTCATTTTAATGTAAGTATATACATTTTGTATTAGCCTGAAATTCAAACTAGTGTTTGAATTAAGGGTTTAAACTTTTTTATTACTCAACCTAAAATACTTTTAAAAAGATCTAATTAAAAAAAAAAAAAAAAATCTGCTGAGGTAAAATACCCTTCAAAAGAAAGGCTAAAGAAATTAAAAAAAAAAAAAAAAAGCCTTTCTTCTCTCTTACAATCACTGTTTTATGAACAACAACAACAACAAAAACAACTGCCACTTACTTAAAAAAGAAAAAAAAAAAAGTGTCTCCAAACACTGAGTCTGATTTGACCATGATGATAACTGGTGATATCCCTTTCCTTATCTCAACCCATGAACCCTTTCCATTGTATTTTTTTCCCATTTTGCCTTTGAGGAGGGGGAGTGAGATAGTGGTTGTGGTGGAGTTCAGCTGCATAGTAGGGTAAAACCACCACAACCGGGCAAACAAAACACTGTGGTAGGAGTACCTCACCTTCTGGACAGGCAAATGGAGACCATAAAAAGTACTGCTGAGTGTCTAATACAATTATAAATGCTTAAGTTAAGGCAAAATAACAGCTTATCAGTAGTGCTTATGAAAGAATAACTCATTAACTCTTGTGTAAAATTAGTGAAATGTTAGTTGACAGACCTTGTCTGTGACTTCAGAACTATTTTATTTAAACCATGGAAAAAACATCTGGCTTCTGATATCATCTGTGCATGTTCACTACAATAATTAAATAAATAAATAACATGATACCACTAGAAAATAATTATAATGAGTTTGTATCATTGTATTGATAAAATATATATTAAACAGAAAATAATGAGACTCTAGAAAGTTACTCAATGACCCTCCAATCAACATTAGACGTTCCACCTATTAATCCGCCTTATAGGCCACCTTGTATAACTCCGATTTTTTTTTAAGTGATTGATTTTAGATGGCCTACTAAAGACTACATTTATTTCAAAATTCCTGTGATTACACAGGGTTACATAACAGTCCACAATCGCTCCATGGAATTATTGCATTTAATTGTGTCAATTTTATCATATACTTCATTTTTATAACAGGAAAAAAAAAATCACTGAATTCAATTACTGTGGGCTCATCCAGTTGTGAATATATCAAGTGCCATCTTTTCTGAGTTCAAAGATACAACAGAGTGTTTTTTCATTAACAATTCCTTCAGTGCCTCATGGGCTTGTAGCATATCACAGAATCACAGAATCACAGAATTTCTAGGTTGGAAGAGACCTCAAGATCATCGAGTCCAACCTCTGACCTAACACTAACAGTCCCCACTAAACCATATCCCTAAGCTCTACATCTAAACCTCTTTTGAAGACTTCCAGGGATGGTGACTCCACCACCTCCCTGGGCAGCCTGTTCCAATGCCTCACAACCCTTTCAGTAAAGAAGCTCTTCCTAACATCTAAACTAAAACTCCCCTGGCGCAACTTTAGCCCGTTCCCCCTCGTCCTGTCACCAGGCACGTGGGAGAACAGGCCAACCCCCACCTCTCTACAGCCTCCTTTAAGGTATCTGTAGAGAGCGATAAGGTTGCCCCTGAGCCTCCTCTTCTCCAGGCTGAACAAGCCCAGCTCCCTCAGCCGCTCCTCGTAGGACTTGTTCTCCAGGCCCCTCACCAGCTTCGTCGCCCTTCTTTGGACCCGCTCAAGCACCTCGATGTCCTTCTTGTAGTGAGGGGCCCAAAACTGAACACAGTACTCGAGGTGCGGCCTCACCAGAGCCGAGTACAGGGGGATGATCACCTCCCTAGCCCTGCTGGTCACACTGTTTCTGATACAAGCCAGGATGCCGTTGGCCTTCTTGGCCACCTGAGCACACTGCTGGCTCATATTCAGCCAACTGTCCACCATCACTCCCAGGTCCTTCTCTGCCTGGCAGCTCTCCAACCACTCATCTCCCAGCCTGTAGCTCTGCTTGGGGTTATTGCGCCCCAGGTGCAGGACCCGGCACTTGGCCTTGTTGAACTTCATACAGTTGACCTCAGCCCATCGGTGCAGCCTATCCAGATCCTCCTGCAGAGCCTTCCTACCCTCGAGCAGATCAACACACGCACCTAGCTTGGTGTCATCTGCAAACTTACTGAGGGTGCACTCAATGCCATCATCCAGATCATTGATGAAGATGTTAAAGAGGACCGGCCCCAGCACCGAGCCCTGGGGGACGCCACTAGTGACTGGCCTCCAGCTGGATTGACTCCATTTACCACGACTCTTTGGGCCCGGCTATCCAGCCAGTTTCTAACCCAACGAAGCGTGCGCCAGTCCAAGCCAAGAGCAGCCAGTTTCTTGAGGAGAATGCTGTGGGAAACGGTGTCAAAAGCCTTGCTGAAGTCAAGGTAGACCACATCCACAGCCTTTCCCTCGTCCACCCAGCGCGTCACTTTGTCATAGAAGGAGATCAGGTTCGTCAAGCAGGACCTGCCTTCCACAAACCCATGCTGACTGGGCCTGATCGCCTGCTTGTCCTTCAAGTGCCGCATGATGACTCCCAAGAGGATCCGCTCCATGAGCTTCCCTGGTACTGAGGTCAAACTGACAGGCCTGTAGTTCCCCGGGTCAGCCCTCCGGTCCTTCTTGTAGATGGGCGTCACATTCGCTAGCCGCCAGTCAGCTGGGACCTCCCCCGATAGCCAGGACTGCTGATAAATGATGGATAGTGGCTTGGCCAGCACCTCTGCCAGTTCTCTCAGTACCCTTGGGTGGATCCCATCCGGCCCCATCGACTTGTGCACATCTAAGTGCCGTAGCAGGTCACCAACCAGTTCTTCGTGGATGGTGAGGGCCACATCCTGCTCCCCATCCCCTTCCACCAGCTCAGGGTACTGGGTATCCAGAGAACAACTGGTATTGCCGCTAAAGACTGAGGCAAAGAAGGCATTGAGCACCTCCGCCTTTTCCTCATCTTTTGCAACAAGGTTTCCCCCCGCATCCAGTAAAGGATGGAGATTCTCCTTTGTCCTCCTTTTTGTGTTGATGTATTTATAAAAGTGTTTTTTGTTATCTTTAACGGCAGTAGCCAGATTGAGCTCCAGATGAGCTTTGGCCTTTCTAATTTTGTCCCTGCACAGCCTCGCTACATCCTTATAGTCCTCCCTAGTGGCCTGCCCACTTTTCCAAAGATTATAAACCCTCTTTTTTCTCCTAAGCTCAAGCCACAGTTCTCTGTTCAGCCAGGCTGGTCTTCTTCCCCGTTGGCTCATCTTTGGGCACATGGGAACAGACCGCTCCTGCGCCATTAGGATTTGCCTCTTGAAGAGCGCCCAGCCTTCCTGGACCCCTCTGCCCTTCAGAACTGCCTCCCAAGGGATTCCACCAACTAATGTCCTGAGCAGCCCAAAGTCAGTCCTCCGAAAGTCCAATACAGTGGTTTTACTGGTCCCCTTCCTGGCCTCGCCAAGAATAGTGAACTCCACCATTTCGTGGTCACTCTGCCCAAGACAGCTCCTGACAATCACATCCTCCACCAGTCCTTCTCTGTTTGTGAAGAGAAGGTCTAGCGGGGCACCACCCCTGGTAGGTTCACTAACCAGCTGCGTCAGGAAGCTATCTTCCACTCTCTCCAGAAACCTAGACTGCTTTCTCTGGGCTGTGTTGTGCTTCCAGGATATGTCAGGGAAGTTGAAGTCCCCCACGAGTACAAGCGCTGAAGATTTCGCAACTTCTGTCAGCTGCCTGTAGAACTCCTCATCCGTCTCCTCATCCTGGTTCGGCGGTCTATAGCAGACCCCGACCAGGACACTAGACTTGTTGTCCCTGCCAATCCTAACCCAAAGGGACTCGACCTTGTCATTACTAGCCTCGAGTTCTACAACATCGAAAGACTCTCTAATATAGAGAGCCACACCGCCACCCCTTCTGTGCTGCCTGTCCCTTCTGAAGAGCCTATAGCCAGGCATCGCAGCACTCCAGTCATGAGACTGGTCCCACCACGTTTCCGTGATGGCAACCAAGTCATAGCCTGCCCGCTGCACGATGGCTTCCAGCTCCTCCTGTTTGTTACCCATGCTGCGTGCATTGGTGTAGATGCACTTCAGCTGGGCCATTACTTTATCCCCCGGCCTTGCCATTGTTCCCCCTGGCACAGCTCCAACAATCCTTGCTTCAGCCCCATCCCCCTTCTTACCTAGTTTAAAGCCCTATCAATGAGCCCCGCCAGCTCCTGGCCAAGGATCCTTTTTCCCCTAAAGGATAGGGACCCGTCTACGGCCATCAGACCAGGTGCCGAGTAAAGTGCCCCATGGTCGAAAAACCCAAGATCTCTGCGTTGGCACCAGCCCCGGAGCCACGTGTTTAATAGGTGGGCTTTCCTGGTCCTCTCCGTACCCCTCCCTGTCACCGTAGGGATGGACGAACACACTACCTGCACTCCCGCTCTGTCCACTAACCGTCCCAGCCCCCTAAAGTCTCTTTTGATTGCCTTCAGGCTTCTGTCTTCAATGTTGTCACTGCCCGCCTGGACTATCAGAAGAGGATAATAATCAGAGGGGCGTACCAGGTTGGGAAGCTTTCTGGCAACGTCCCTGACCCTGGCCCCAGGGAGGCAGCAGACTTCCCTACGGGTAGGGTCAGGCCGACAAATAGGGCCCTCTGTTCCCCTAAGGATAGAGTCTCCCACAACAATCACCCTTCTTTCTTTCTTGATGGAGGCAGTCCTGAGGCGTGGAGTCGACCTCCTCGCCCTAGGCATCCTCCTGGGAACACTTTCTATCTCTTCCTTAGTTGCTGGTCTCTCAATCTCCAGGGCCTCAAACCTGTTTCATAAGGGCACCTGGGAAGGTGGGGCCGGAAGGGGAGGGCATCGCCTGCCATGTCGAGCAGGGACCTGTCTCCATTCCTCCTCAACTCCCAGGTCCCCTCCCTCTGCCCGACGGCGACAGGGCAGGGGGTCCACCCCCATTTGGGGTGTCTCACCTCGATCCCTCTCCTTGAGGCCCTGCAGGGAGTTACTCCATAAGTCCATCTCCCGCTCACACTCCCTGATGGCCCTCAACCTCTCCACCTCCTCCTTGAGCTCCGCCACCATGCGGATCAGGTCATCCACTTGCTCACACCTCGTGCAGGCAGCGTTTCTGCCTCCCGCCGATGGCAGCAGCAGGCTCTGACACTCCCTGCACCCGGTGACCTGAACCGCTGCATTCTTTAACGGGCAGTTGGTCTGGGTGTGTACCGACCTCCTGGAGAGCGCTCCGTGCCTGCTGGAGACCATTATCACCTAGCTAAAGACTGTCGTTAAGAGGTGTTCGTGTGGGCAGGGGGTTCCTCTCCGCCCTTCCTGCTCGCCCTGCCTGCGCGAACTGCCGCGCCACTCCCCTCTGACGCGCCACTCCCTGTTTGCCCGCCCTGTTCGCCGCGCTCCTGGTCGTTTGCTCCCTAGGGGCTGCTTTTGAACGGCCGGGGAGGGGGCGCTGCTGGCTCCGCCTTCGCCTCGTCAGCCTCCCTCACGGGGTCTGCTGGGTCCTGGCGGCTCCCTGAAGTCAGCTCGATGCCGGAAAGTTACCCCTGCCTGGCCCGATCCCCTGCTCCGCTGCAGAACGCGTCTGCCCCGGAGCCGATCCCCTCGGCAAATGGCGATATGAACAGCAATGGATGATTTGTTCTGTAGTACAGTTTGGAAACAAAACATAAATTTTTTTCAACATGTATTAACACAGAACATAGTATATATCTACTTTGCATACCTATTAAAATTTACATCACACATTTGTGTGGGTACACTACATAGAACAGAATATCACATACAATTAAATGTTACATACTATTCTCAAAGCACACAGAGATACTGGGTGAGGTTTATTACTTGAAGGGGACTTCATGTAAGCCTTCCAGGTCTGAGCTTTCTACAATAATTAAAGAGGTGGAAAAAAACAATCAGCAACTCAGCTAACCTCCTGTAGCTTTCCATCCACTTGAGGTGTCTTGAAGTGCTGCCTTCACCATCGACTATGCAGACAGCATCAGTTAGCTACATCATATGATTAAGTTTGGCCAAATGAATCTTACCAATACCTTCCATGCTACATGGAAGACATAAATATGTTAGCCAAACTTAGTTGTATCATCAGACCTTTGACTTCACTGAGTAGGTTCTTGGAAACCTACATTGAGGCAGAAACAAATGTCAAACACAGTAAGCCTAGGTGTAAATGAATTCAAACTTGAATATGTTATTTTATATGTTGTTTTGTTTCTTTTTTTTTTTTTTTTTTTTTTTTTTTTGTCCCTGTCTTGAACTGTTTGCTGTGGTTGACTCCACTGGAATATACTGCAGATTAATTGTTTATCATCATTTCAACTTACTAGGACCATTAATGGTGAGGGAAAAAAATAAAAAATAAATAAAAAGAGAGAGAATAAAAAAATAAAAGAAAAATAGTAGAAAAAATAATAATAGTAAAAAAACCCTAGCTGTTACAGAGAGTGCACACTCTTTACACATGTAATTGATATGTGTATGTGCATATTGCTCTCATTCAGGTATGTAAACAATGATGGAGTCATTTCCAAATATGAAGTCAACAACTTTGTGGAAAAAAAAAATAAAATCACATGCTAGTATTCTCAACTAAAACATCTCATGGCAACAATGCAAATTTTTAAAATCCTTTCTTTGTTCAATGAACATATAATAGATAAAGTTGTCTCAGGAAAATTCAGCTTCTGCTATCAACAGGGAAGATATATCTGAACAAAATTTTATCAACCTAATAAATAAATTGTAGCTAATGTCTTTGCTATTATAAAACAGCAAAAGAAAACTCCAGCAAACTAAAGAAGACATTTGGATTGCTTAATTATCTCTATTCTGATTCAGATTTTTTTAAATTACTCTTAATTATTTTCTTAATTATTCTCTAATGAAATATAATTTATTTTAATTATATAGGCTACCTGTTTTTTTGTTTACTTGTTTGTTTTTATGTTTGCTTGTTTGTTTGTTTTCCCTATAAAAGCAATATGACATTTCTTCTAAATGGTGATATTTACATCACATTCTTTAAATCAGAGAAACACTGATTTATTTTTTTTCAGTTATGCCCTTTTGTATCGTATTTCAGATAATTTTACTTTGCCTTAAATAAATAAATTATATTCACTTTAAATTTAATCTTCATGAAAAAATATATCTAAAAAAAAAAAAAAAGTCTTATATGTCAGAGGCTTTATTTATGTCAACACTGTCTGGCCTTTAGTCTACTTTGGGCTAGAAATGTTTGCTTGTAACAAAATGTTAAAAGGAAAGTTTCCCAAGAAGAAACATGCACTGCTTACAAAAATGTGGCCTTGAAAAATTAATGCTTACTACATTGAAGAATGAGGTCAAATATTTTTGTTGATCAATTTATCTAAAATTATTATTTTTATTAATAATCATGAATTGTTTAAACCTACACATTTGAAACTGAGTATTTCATTTAAGCTTTAGAGAATATCCAAAACTAAAATAAGAGGAAAAATAATGTTCATTAACAATTCAAACCATGTTAATGTTAATTAACAATTCAAGCCAATAATTAATAATTCAAACCATACCAAGAAAAAAAAATCGGCTTAGAGTGAAGAATTCCTGTATTTAATACAATAATAACATTTTAAAAACAATTTTAACAAAATCCTTAATGAAGAGGATTTGATTTTCTTGTAGCCAGAAAATGATTCATTTCATTTGCTACCATTGGTTTCTGAGAGCACCCAGGCCCTGTTGCCTCACTGAGAAAAGAATAGCCATAATGTTACTACATATTTCTAAAATGTACGAACTGCTCATTCAACAAAGAATTTGCAAAGTGCAAGAGTCCAGAGAAACCATTTTAACAGAGAAAGACTGATTCCTGAAATTGTTTCAATGGAGACAGAACTACATCTATACATATAAATCCCAACACCACCCACTGCAGCAAACTGCACAGAACCTGTGAGTGATCATGCTGTTTCTTAACTGATTCTTCTGGAAAAAAATACATGTATATAATATACAAGCAGGATGATTTGGAAACAATGTTGTAGTTAGAAACATGTGACCTGATTGCTATCACAGAGATGTGGTGGGATGGATCACTGGAATAGGGGGTTACGAGCTTTTCAGAAGAGAGGCAGTGAAGAAGGGGAAGGAGTGTTGCCTCATGTCAGGGAATGGATTGATTATGAAGAGACACCTGTGAGAAACAGCCACTGACAGATTGAGAGTGGGTAAAGGTTAAGGACCAGATCAGTAAAGGACACTTTGTGGTTGGGGTCTACTACAGGCCACCTGATCAAGGGAAGCCTGTAGATGAGGCCTTCTTGCTTCAACTACAAGAAATGTTGCACTTGCACACACATCCTGATGGGGGACTTCAACGACCTGGATCTCTGTTGGAAAAGCAATACAGCAGGATGTAAACAAACAAGGAGGCTTCTAGAATGTATTGAGGACAACTTGCTGGTCCAGGTATTTGACAAACCAACCAGAGGAGAAGCATTACTGGACCTGGTGCTCACCAGTGCAGATGAACTCATTAAAGAAGTTAAGATCAGAGACAGTCTGGACTGCAGCGGCCATGCCCTGGTTGAGTTTGTGATCTTGAGGAATATGGGTTTGGAGAAGAGCAAAGTTAGGACCCTGAACTTCCAAAGAGTGCACTTCAAGCTATTTAAAGACCTAATGGACTAGATCGCCTGGAACACTGTCCTCAGGGACAAAGGAGCTGAACAGAGCTGGCAACTCTTTAAGGATGCTTTTCTTAGAGCACAAGTACTGTTTAATATCTTTATGAACGACACAGACAGTGGGATCGAGTGCATCCTCAGCAAGTTTGAAATTGACACCAAGACAAGTGATGCAGTCAATACAATAGAAGGAAGGGATGATATCCAGAGGAACCTGGAAAAGGTAGAATAGTGAACCTAATGAGGTTCAACCAGTCTAAGTGCAAGGTGCTGTACCTGTGTCAAGATATTCCCAGATACGAGTACAGGTTGGGTGAAGAACTCATTCAGAGCAGCCCTGCAAAATGGGGGGTTCCGGTGAGAGAAAAGGGAAAAAGGGAAAGGGAAAGGGAAAGGGAAAGGGAAAGGGAAAGGGAAAGGGAAAGGGAAAGGGAAAGGGAAAGGGAAAGAGAGAGAGAGAGAGAAAGAGGGAAAGAGAGAGAAAGAGAAAGAGAGAAAGAGAAAGAGAAAGAGAAAGAGAAAGAGAAAGAGAAAGAGAAAGAGAAAGAGAAAGAGAAAGAGAAAGAGAAAGAGAAAGAGAAAGAGAAAGAGAAAGAGAAAGAGAAAGAGAAAGAGAAAGAGAAAGAGAAAGAGAAAGGGGAGGGGAGCTTGGGAGCTTGGGAGCTTGGGAGCTTGGGACCTGGAGTGCCACAGCTGTTCATCATCAGATTGTTGTGTTCATGCCTCTTTGCCCAGTTTTAACCTCAACTCACAGACATGCTGACATATTGTTTCTGGTTGTGTAACCCATAGTCCCTCTGAATATTTCTTGGTCTGTGAGTTTAGCTAGCAGTTTAGGAAATGTTGCATCTGACCTTTTCAAAAGGGCAAAGCTACAGCTTTGTTTACACCACAGATATCACAGAACTCAGAAAACATATCCACCTCTTTTTCAACACAGCTAGAAATAAATAACTTGCAAACTTTATCAACATTTTTCTCACAGCTAAAAATTAAATTGTTAAGGTGTAATGGCTGTCAGACTTTTTTCTTCTCAGAAATAGTACATGCTTTACACAAATTATCATCCGGACATCTGTTGGGTAAGCAACTCAGCCAGGCACACCCAGTCCAAACAGTTCCTACAATGTGTTGAAGATAATATTCTGACACAGGTAGCAGAGGAGCCAATGGGGGGGTGCTTCTGGACCTTGTTCTTGCCAACAGGGATGGGCTTGTTAGGTTGTGAAAGCTGGGGGAAGATTGGAATACAGCAATCATGAGATGGTGGAGTTCAAGATCTGGAGTAGAAGAAGTAAGGCAAAAAGTAGGATTGCTACCCTGGACTTTCGGAGTGCCAACTTCGACCTCTTCTGGGACTTAATTGGGGATATTTCATGGGCTAGATTTGTAGAAGGTAAAGGTGCTTGAGAGAGCTGGGTAACATTTAAACAGCACTTCTTCCAAGCTCAGGATCAGTGCATCCCTAAGAGTAGGAAATCGGGAAAGGCAGGCAGGAGATCTGAGTGGATGAGCAAGGAGCTCATCAATAACATCAAAAGAAAGAAGAAGATCTATGAAATATGGAAAAAGGGCCTGTCCTCTTGGGAGGAGTATAGGAGTGTTGTCAGGACTGGCAGGGATGTGATGACAGAGGTTAAAGCCCACCTGGTGATGAAGCTGGCAAGGTAGATAAAGGATAATAAGTGTACTCTTTATTATTTTATTTATTTATTTGTTTGTTTGTTTGTATAATTACTAAGTATGTAAACAGTAAAAGGAAGACTAGGGATAATGTGGGTCCCTTGCTGAATGAGGAGGGTGTCCTGGTTACTGAGGGCACTGAGAAGGCAGAGATACTGAATGCCATCTTTGCTTCAGTCTTTGCTTCGAAGACCCCCTTGAGACTCCTGGACCCTGGAGGGAGGAGAGCTCCTCCTCTGGTTGAGGAGGGAGTGGTCCAGGAACGTCTGGGTGGGATCAATGCACACAAATTTATAGTCGCTGCTGGGATGCATCCACATGTGCTGAGAGAGCTAACAGAGGTGATTGCTGAACCACACTATCGTCGTTGATAGGGCTTGGAGAACAGGAAAGGTGCCTGAAGACTGGAGGATAACCAGTGTCACTCTGGTCTTCAAGAAGGACAAGGAGGAGGATCTGGGAAACTACAGGCCAGTCAGTCTCACCTCTGTCCCTGGAAAGGTGTTGGAACAGCTTGTTCTGGATGCCATCTCCAAGCAATTGGAATCACAGAATCACAGAATCACAGAATCTCTAGGTTGGAAGAGACCTCAAGATCATCGAGTCCAACCTCTGACCTAACACTAACAGTCCCCACTAAACCATATCCCTAAGTTCTACATCTAAACGTCTTTTGAAGACTTCCAGGGATGGTGACTCAACCACCTCCCTGGGCAGCCTGTTCCAATGTCTAACAACCCTTTCAGTAAAGAAATTCTTCCTAACATCTAACCTAAAACTCCCCTGGCGCAACTTTAGCCCATTCCCCCTCGTCCTGTCACCAGGCACATGGGAGAACAGGCCAACCCCCATCTCGCTACAGCCTCCTTTAATATACTTATACAGAGTGATAAGGTCACCCCTGAGCCTCCTTTTCTCTAGGCTGAACAAGCCCAGCTCCTTCAGCCGCTCCTCATAGGACTTGCTCTCCAGGCCCCTCACCAGCTTCGTCGCCCTTCTCTGGACCCGCTCAAGCACCTCGATGTCCTTCTTGTAGCGAGGGGCCCAGAACTGAACACAGTACTCGAGGTGCGGCCTCACCAGAGCCGAGTACAGGGGGACGATCACCTCCCTAGCCCTGCTGGTCACAGTGTTTCTGATACAAGCCAGGATGCCGTTGGCCTTCTTGGCCACCTGAGCACACTGCTGGCTCATATTCAGCCGACTGTCCACCATCACTCCCAGGTCCAGGAAGAGAAGGTTATGACGAGTAGTGTGCAAGGATTCACCAAGGAGAAATCATGCTTGACCAATATTATTGCCTTCTATGATGGCATCACCATGGGGGATAGATGTGGGGGAGCAGTGGATGTCATCTACCTTGATTTTAGCAAGGCTTTCGATACTGTCTCCCATGATATCCTGATAGCAAAGCTGAGAAAATGTGGGATAGAGGAGCAGACAGTAAGGTGGATTGAGAACTGGCTGAATGGCCGAGCTCAGAGGATGCTGATCAGCAGTGCAGAATCTGGCTGGAGACCTGTGACTAGCGGTGTTCCCCAGGGGTCAGTGCTGGGTCTGGTCTTGTTTAACATCATCATCGACAACCTTTATGAGGAAATAGTGTCCACTGTCAGCAAGTACGCCAATGATACAAACTGAGAGGAGTGGCCAACATGACAGAAGGCTGTGCTGCCATTCAGCGAGACCTGGACAGGCTAGAGAGCTGGGCAGGAAGAAACCAGACGAGCTTTGACAAAAGCAAGTGTAGAGTCCTGCACCTGGGAAGGAACAACTGCATGTATCAGAACAGTCTGGAGGGTAACCTACTGGAGAGGAGCTCTGAGGGGAAGGACCTGGAGGTCCTGGTGGACAACAGGTTGACCATGAGCCAGCAGTGTGCTCTGGTGGCCAATAAGGTCAATGGGATCCTGGAGTGCATTACAGAATCACATAATCATCTAGGTTGGAAGAGACCTCCAAGATCATCTAGTCCAACCTCTGACCTAACACTAACAAGTCCTCCACTAAACCATATCACTACGCTTTAAATCTAAACATCTTTTAAAGACCTCCAAGGATGGTGACTTAAAGGGGCGTGGCCAGCAGGTCAAGGGAGGTGATTCTCCCCCTCTACTCTGCCCTGATCAGGCCTCACCTGGAGTACTGTGTCCAGTTCTGGGTTCACTGGTACAAAAAAGACAGGGATCTCCTGGAAAGAGTCCAGCAGAGGGCCACAAAGATGATATGGGGCCTGGAGCATCTCCCCTATGAGGAGAGGCTGAGAGATGTGGGTCTATTCAGCCTTGAGAAAAGAAGATTGAGAGGAGATCTTATCAATGTTTATAAATAAAGTATTATATGTTTATGTTTATAAATAAGGTATTATATAAGGTATTATATATATATATTATATATTATATATATATATTATACAGTATTATTATAAGGTATTATTATAAGGTATTATTATAAGGTATTAACATTTATAAATAAGGAATTATAAATAAGGTGGGAGACAAAGGGATATGGCCAACCTCTTTTCAGTGGTCTGTGGGGACAGGACAAGGGGAATGGCCATAAAATGGAGCATAGATATTGGTGGAAACACCAATATGCAAAATAACTTCTTCAGGGTGAGGGTGACGGAGCGCTGGAACAGGCTGCCCAGGGAGGTTGTGGAGTCTCCTTCATAGGAGAGATTAAATACCTCTCTGAACACCTACCTGAGCAACCTGCTCTAGTTGGACCTGATGGTCTCTGGAGGTCCCTTCTAACCCCTACAGTTCCGTGATTCTGTGTTGTCCTTCCAGAGCACAAGATCTTCAACCTTATAAACTAAATTCTAACCTGCGGTTCTTCCAGTTATTTTTGCAATTGTTACTGCTTTAAAAATTTGTTTGTATTGTATCCACATGAATTCTATATTTGCATTTTCAAAGCATATGAATTTTACATCCTGTGCTTTTACCTAAATAAGAATTTCAGTGGAAAACCAAGAGTGTGGTAGATAAATCAGCGCCTTCTCTTCAATCTTCCTTTCCCTAAATCTCCAGAGACCCAAGCATTACTTGTCATGTTTGTTCTTTTATGTCCTTCCTCTGTTGAAGGTGACAATTCAAGATTTGAAAGTCCTTCTCACATTTCAACTCCAGTTGAAATATGATTGTGTGTGTGTCCACATGTGCATTCCTGTGCATACATATGTGTCAGTTGAGGTGTATGTGTATCAATTGAGAGAATAAACCCCAATATTTATCTCCATAATTGGTTGAAGCTGAGTAGATACTAACAAAGTTGAGGAAGGAGTCAGATCAGAAACACATGAACTGTAGGGTTAGGTGATAAATATTATGTTAATTTAGAGTCTTATCTAATCTTGTTGGTTGAGAATTCAGTAGGTAATCATCCTCTCTCTTCATCCTCTCTCTCTCGCTCTTTTTTTTTTTTTACTTTTTTTTTTTTTCTCAATTTATTTATAGTTTTAAATACAAAATGGAAAAAGTCTCCCACCCCAAAATATTCCAACTGATATTCAAGTACATTAGTAATTGTATTTTGGCTTGCTTACCTAATTCATTATATATTAATAATGCAGTTTAAAATATAGTACAATACCATACAGTAAAAACTAACAAAAACAACAAACCACCCTCCAACAAATTTTACAAGAACTACTAATATAAAGTCTCTTCTGGAACAGTGAATTACTAAAACAGACTTTCATGATAGATATGCATGGTGATCCTACCTGGAGGACATTATGGAGTTAGTGATCCAAATAGCAGTTGACCAGAGCAGGCATTGACCACAGGACAAACTTAGCTGACTAACTGTAAAGGAGATGCCTGTACATATTGCGTGATGGCACCTGCAATGATGCCACCATTATATACTTTTTTTTTTATTTTTTTATTTTTTTTTATCTCAGATATGCAAGAAAAGTCCACAGTGCTGCTGAATGTCTTCCTTGATCGTATATGTGCAGTGTGACATGTCCTGACCTTAGGTTTATTCAATTTTGCCCAGTTCAGTGTTCCCAGCATCTGGAATTATCTTCCTCATGACAGCTCCAATACACAGTATTTTAATCAGTACCTTACAGAGTCTGATTTCTGTTCTTACTGAACCCATAAGGAAAACTAGCAGTGTCACAGTACAGCATTAGACCTTACCTCACTGAAGAAGGAATAATTTTCAAATATCCAGTAGGGAATATGTGTGTGTTTGCTTGTGCATTACCAGCTCACTTGTATGTTAAATAAGATCCTTTCCTATATATTGTGTATAATTTATATAATGTGTGTTTTATTAACTGAGGAAATGGGGCAATCAATATGTCTTATTCAGATAAAGTAAAAGACAATCAAAATAGAATTAAAAAAAAGTATTGAATGAGGTTAATGTTGGCTGTGGGCTGTAAGACATGTCTGCAGGATGTGCTCATGCCATTGAGCCAGTAATAACTGAAATGAGAAAATTCCAAGAAATAAGGTTATTGCATCCTACAGTATCCCAAAATGATATTTTTACGCATTTCAGTATATATTGCTACCTTTATACTGAGGTATAGTACATCTTTCAATAAAGTGTAGAAAATAGTGATTAATAAGACGATTAAACTTTAAAATAAAGCATTTCCATTTTCATATATAATTAAATAACTTGCTCACCTACCCAAAATTCTTATATCTGAAAACAAACAAACAAAAAAGTTATCTATATGTTATATCCAATAAGCTGTTCTTTTTGTTAAATAGTAAATATATATATATATTATATAAATATATATATATATTTCCCAAGGAATCTGGGAAATACAGTGTTTCTCTATATGTGTGTATATATATATATACACACATATAGAGAAACACTGTATTTCTATATATATATACACATATAGAGAAACACTGTATTTCCCAGATTCCTTGGGCAGCTCCAATGTTTTGTAACGCAGAATAACCACAAAACTCCTCCAGATTGTTGCCTAGTAATTGTCTCATGAGGGCTTACATTGCCCTCATCTACCAAAGAATGTAGAAGATCAGGTGTAATGTTTTAATTATAGCATTACTACTGTGTGACTTTTAAGAAATTTTTAGTCTTCCTATTTAGGAAAATTCTTGATGTGCCATTAAAGTTTTATATAATTTTGGTCAATGTACCGTAATTTCTCTTTTAAATTTTCATTTCATTTCTACTTGTGAAAATGAAAATAGGGTAAAGGAAAAAAATATAGGGTAAAAACAAAAACAAAAACACTAATTCTTCTGTTTCACACTGAACAGTATCCTTTAGAACTTAACCTTTCCTAATATACTTAAAAACATCCTTGTTTTATCTGATCTTTCAGTAGAAAGCATGTTGTATACAACACCAAATTTTCGATGAGATTACATCAAATTAAATTACTTTGATTGTAGATATTTTAAAACTATATTTATTTTTACTTAAAAGGAAGTGTTTGTCAAAAAGTTCAATACATACTTAGGAAAAGCATCCAGTGCCTGCAGTTATTTTAAGCCTGGATTAATTTAGCCCACAGGCAATTATAGAGGGTATTTAGAGAAATGATTCTTAGCCAAGTTCCAGAGTGTGTTTCATAGTAAGGTACACCTAGGTAGTTACAAATTATTTGTGAGACTCAGTTCAAGTTCTTAAGAAAGATTCTCTGTATGAACTAGGGGGCTGAGAGTGGGCTGTAAGTGTGTACATATATATATATATATATATATATATATATATATATATATATATATATATATATATACTTGCCAAGGCAATCGGCTCTGGAGCAGGTACGTTCTGCAGTAGAGCAGGGGATCAGGACTGTCGGGACAGGTGGGGCTTTTTTTTTTTGGCGTCGAGGCCACTCGAGGCAGCCGAAGGAGCCATCAGGGCCCGGCAGCCCTCAGGAGGGAGGCTGACTACTGGCATAGGCTGAGACAGCAGCGCCCCCTAGGCTGACATTCAAAAGCAGCCCCCAGGGAGCGCAAGCAACCAGGATGGGCAAACAGGGCATGGCGTGGCAGTTTGTGCAGCAGTTCGTGCAGGCAAGGCGAGCAGGGAGGGCCCCCCACCCATAAGAACAAATCCTCTAATGGCTGTCTTCCACTAGCTAGGCCGCAGTGGTATACACCAGGCACAGAACTCTCCCTGGGAAGTCTGTATCCACCGTCCAGGCTGACGGCTAACTCAAAAGTGCGGCAGTTCAGGTCTCCAGATGCAGGGAGTGCCTGAGCTTCTGAGGGCAGCGGAGATGCACATGTGTGTGAGGTGCAAGCAGGTGGATGACCTGGTAAGCCTGGTGGCAGAGCTCAAGGAGGAGGTGGAGAGGTTGAGGGCCATCAGGGGGTGTAAGTGGGAGATGGACTGGTGGAGCAACTCCCTGCCAGGCCTGAAGGAGAGGTACCAAGGTGAGACACCCCAAATGGGGGTGTACCCCCTACCCTGTCACTGTCACAGTCAGGCAGAGAGAGTGGACCTGGAAGTTGAGGAGGAATGGAGTCAGTTCCCTGCTCGAGCTCACAAGCAATGCCCCCCCTACCAGCCCCACCTTCCTGTGGCCCTTACATAACAGATTTGAGGCCCTGGATCTTAAGAGACCGGTGGGTGAGGTTGAGGTAGAAAGTGTACCCAGGAGGATGCCTAGGGCGAGGAAGTTGACTCCACACCTCAAGACCACCTCCACGAAGAAAGATAGAGGGGTAATTGTTCTAGGTGACTCCCTTCTCAGGGGAAGAGAGGGCCATATTTGTCAGCCTGACCCTACCCGTAGGGAAGTCTGCTGCCTCCCTGGGGCCAGGGTCAGGGACGTTGCCAGAAAGCTTCCCAACGTGGTTTGCCCCTCTGATTACTATCCTCTTTTGATAGTCCAGGCTGCCAGTGATAATATTGAAGAGAGAAGCCTGAACTATCAAATGGGACTTAAGGGGACTGGGATGGGTAGTGGATGGAGCGGGAGTACAGGTGGTGTTTTCGTCCATCCCTACAGTGGCAGGGAGGGGTACAGAGAGGACACGGAAAGCCCACCTTATAAACACGTGGCTCAGAGGCTGGTGCCAGCACAGAAATTTTGTGGTTTTTTTCTTTTTTTTTTTTTTTTTGACCATGGGGCTCTTTACTCAGCACCCGGCCTGATGGCTGCAGATGGGTCCCACCTATCTCTAAGGGAAAAAAGGATCCTAGCCCAGGAGCTGGCAGGACTCATTGAGAGGGCTTTAAACTAGGTAAGAAGGGGGATGGGGCTGAAGCAAGGATTGTTGGAGATGTGCCAGGGCAGCTGGCAGAAGTTGCAAAATCATCAGCGCTTGTTCTCATGGGGGACTTCAACTTCCCAGACATATCCTGGAAGCACAACACAGCCCAGAGAAAGCAGTCTAGGAGGTTTCTGGAGAGCGTGGAAGATAACTTCCTGATGCAGCTGGTTAGTGAACCTACCCAGGGAGGTGACCCATTAGATCTTCTGATCACAAACAGAGAAGGACTAGTGGGAGATGTGGTCAGGAGCTATCTTGGGCAGAGTGACCATGAAATGGTAGAGTTCTCTATTCTTGGCAAAGTCAGGAGGCGGATCAGTAAAACTGCAATCTTGGACTTCTGTAAGGCTGACTTTGAGCTGTTCAGGACACTGCTTGGTAGAGTCCCCTGGGAGGTGGTTCTGAAGGACAGAGGAGTCCAGGAAGGCTGGGCACTCTTCAAGATAGAAATCTTAATGACTCAGGAGCGGTCTGTCCTCACCTGCCCAAAGATGAGCTGACATGGAAGAAGACCGTCCTGGCTGAACAGAGTTGTGGCTTGAGCTTAGGAGAAAAAAAGAGGGTTTATAATCTTTGTAAAAGAGGGTGGACCACTTGGGAGGACTATAAGGATGTTGCAAGGCTGTGCAGGGACAAAATTAGAAAGGCCAAAGCTCATCTGGAGCTCAATCTGGCTACTGCCATCAAACACAACAAAAATGTTTTTACAAATTCATTAATGCAAAACAGAGGACTAAGGAGAATCTCCATCCTTTACTGGATGTGGGCAGGAACTTAGTTTCAAGAGATGAGGAAAAGGCGGAGGTGCTTAATGCCTTCTTTGCCTCAGTCTTTAGCAGCAATACCAGTTATTCTCTGGATACCAAGCACCCTGAAGTGTTGGAAGGGGATGGGGAGCAGAATGTGGCCCTCATAATCCACCAGGAAATGGTTGATGACCTGCTATGGCACTTGGATGTACGCAAGTCGATGGGGCCAGATGGGATCCACCTGAGGGTACTGAGAGAACAGGTGGAGGAGCTGGCCAAGCTGCTTACCATCATTTATCTGCAGTCCTGGCTATCAGGGGAGGTCCCAGTCGACTGGCGGCTGGCAAACATGATGCCCATCTACAAGAAGGGCCAGAGGGTAGACCCGGGGAGCTATAGGCCTGTCAGTTTGACCTCAATGCCAGAGAAGCTCATGGAGCAGATTATCCTGAGTGTCATCTTGGTGGATGAGGAAAAGGCTGTGGACGTGGTCTACCTTGACTTCAGTAAGACCTTTGATACTGTTCCCCACAACATTCTCCTCAAGAAACTGGCTGGATAGCCAGGCCCAAAGAGTTGTGGTGAATGGAGTCAAATCCAGTTGGAGGCCAGTCACTAGTGGTATTCCCCAGGGCTCAGTACTGGGGCCAGTTTTCTTTAATATCTTTATCGATGACCTGGATGAGGGGATTGAGTGCACCCTCAGTAAGTTCGCAGATGACACCAATTTAGGTGCGTGTGTTGATCTGCTTGAGGGTAGGAAGGCTCTGCAGGAGGATCTGGATAGGCTGGACCGATGGGCTGAGGCCAACTGTATGAAGTTCAACAAGGCCAAGTGCCATGTCACGCACCTGGTGTCACGCACCAACAACCCCAAGCAGAGCTACAGGCTAAGAGATGAGTGGTTGGAAAGCTGCCAGGCAGAGAAGGACCTGGGAGTATTGGTGGATAGTCAGATGAATATGAGCCAGCAGTGTGCTCAGGTGGCCAAGAAGGCCAACACCACCCTGGCTTGCATAAGAAGCAGTGTGGCCAGCAGGGCTAGGGAAGTGGTTGTCCCCCTGTACTCGGCTCTGGTGAGGCCACACCTTTTTTGGGTTTTGGGTCCCTCCCTACAAGAAGGACATGGAGGTGCTCAGGAGAATCCAGAGAAGGGTGACAAAGCTGGTGCGGGGTCTGAAGAACAAGTCTTACAAAGAGTGGCTGAGGGAGCTGGAATTGTTCAACCTGGAAAAGAGGAGGCTCAGGGGCGACCATATTGCTCTCTTTAGGTACATTAAAGGAGGCTGTAGCGAGGTAGGGATTGGTCTATTCTCCCACGTGCCGGGTGACAGGATGAGGAGCAATGTCCTAAAGTTGCGCCAGGGGAGGTTAGGTTGGATATTAGGAAAAACTTCTTTACCGAAAGGGTTGTTAGGCATTGGAATGGGCTGCTCAGGGAAGTAGTGGAGTCACCATCCCTGACTGTCTGTAAAAGACATTTAGATGTAGAGCTTAGTGATATGGTTTAGTGGAGGACTGATTAGTGTTAGGTTGGACTAGGTGATCATGGAGGTCAATTCCAACTTAGATGATTCTGTGATTCTTTGATGTATTAAAGGGACAGCTATGGATTGATACAGTTGTCTTGATATCCAAATATAGGTAATGCAGAGACATTTCTGATGGACTCTTGTATCTCACTTCAGTTCAGCCTTACTTCAGGAAGAGTGTAGGTCTCACATTGTGTCTACCAAACTGCCTTGACCATGCCAATATGTCTCAAATACCACTGTACTTATGCTTAGACAACAAAAACGAATAATTGCATTTTTTACACAAAGATTTTATATACAGATCCTGTATACAGATAGACAAATTATGGTACTCAATCCTGAACTAAGTCCCACTGAAGAAGCTATAGATAAGGCTGACTGCTAAAGCTCTGATCTTCAAACTCTGTAGTCCCTTGTCTTCTCAAGGGATCCTGAACCCTCTGAGCGAAACACAAAAAATTACAACTTTCATTTTAAGTACAATGCAGAAAGCAGTGATATCACCAATGCGTATACTAAGCCTGCTGTATAAGATCTATATGCAGGTCCAAGAACTGCATATATCCCTGGATCAAAACTCACTTCTAATATGACAGCGCTAAATCTTGGTCTAGATTGGCCTTCCTTGTGCCTCTTCTCTTTAACATATTACATGTGCATTCTTGTCTTAAAAATTCACTGCAGATGGCAGAGTCCACATTTCCCATGTTGTGAGTTAAAGTAACACACCAAGAAGCTTTCAGGTGATAACAGAGGGACAGAGGATTAAAGAAAAAAAAAAATAATATTAAATCTCCAATGTGGTTTAGAAGGAAAACAATCTCTATTCCATTTTTTAAAGTAAATTAGCTGTCTACATAGAGACAAATATTTAAACTACAAATCCCAACAGCACATGGTATTTCTACACTCACAAATTCTATGCCAAAGATCCTCAAAGAGTAAAAAGTATTAAGATGTAGCTCTGTATACGACATTTCCTATTTATTATGCTGAAAAATTAGTATACAAGCTGTTGCATCTTATTTTCTGAAATGGTATTTTCTGGACTCGACACAAGAAAGAGCCTAATTAGCCTAGTCCATGGATGTGCATTCCCATCTTTTTGTGATCTGGAAACAGACAGTCCAAACATTCCCAGAAGCTGTCTTTTTGAGTCAGGAGGGGTTATTGAATTTGTAGGGCAAGTGCAGGTCTGCTGTCCTACAATTGCTAACTATCCCACAAACTCTGGACATGTTGGGCCCATATATCTCTGCTTCCTTTCCCTAAAAGCAAGGGCAAAAAGAATGCACACAATCCAGTCTCAGTTTCATGGGGATGGAATGACACTTGGACATCGTTACAAGGGGTGTGTGTGTGTGTGTGTGTGTGTGTGTCCCTCTGCTATGACCTGAAAGCTTCCTGGTAACAGCTCTAATACACATAACTGAAACGTAACATTAGAGCATCAGATTTAAATAATTAATATATAATAATAATAATTATGATAATAATAATAATATGGCTTTATTAATAGAATATGATAATAACATTTCAGCAATGAGAATTACCAGGTAAAACTTCAGAATTTCAGTTTGCTTGAAAATTCTTCTTATTCGGTTTATATAAAATAATTCTAAAACAAATATATTGCAGATTAAAAGCTAGAAATTGGTTCATATGCTATCTTATGCTATCTGTTAAATATATATATATATATATATATATATATATATATATATATAAATTTCAACCTTTTTCCCTACATTTTAGCCCCAAATTATGAAATTACAGTTCTCTTAAGAAATCTGTGTGAACTAATACATAATGAGAAGCAGAGAGAGAGGAGTAGGACCAGTCATGCTGATGATTAGGTCATCCAGATGTACAGCACGTTAACCTTCTGCTGGAGAAGGCAAATGTTACTTCTTTTTCTTTTTTTTTTTTCTTTTTTTTTTTTTTTTTCCTTTGGTGTCAATTTAAATATGAAAGCATTCCCTTTTTACATGGAATGTCCCTCATTTTCGGCTCAAATTGCAATAATTCAGAATACATTTCTTGTTTTCATTATGTTATTGCTTCAGGTTGCTACATCTGAGAATAAGAATTTGTGATCAGTGGAAAATATTATAAAACAGTAATCATTCACTTCAAATGCTCCACATTTTAATTAGTTTAGTTATGCAGCATACAAAGTTTACTTCCTTGGATAATTTATTAGCACCTGAAAAAGTGCTCTGTACAAATAGGCAATTATTATTCTGAATTACAATTGATATTATACAAAAAGTAGACATTGCAATAACAAATTTTGTGTAAGTCACTACAGAAGTATGAAGGATGATTTATAGTCCTTCAGGAACTACAAGAGGAAATACAAGTGTTGCACGCTTCTAATTGTGCTGAAAACTAGCCTTACAATTTACACAATTTGTAAGTAAATACCTAACAATATACCTAACAACTTGAAGTAAATTTTTCAGCTGTATAAGGAATATATATTGGGAAAAAAAATCACAGAATCACAGAATTGTAGAGGTTGGAAGGGACCTCAAGAGATCATTGGGTCCAATCCCTCTGTCAAAGCAGGTTCCCTAGAGCAGGTTGCCTTGGTAGGCATCCAGATGGGCCTTGAATATCTCCCGAGAAGGAGACTACACAAACATCCCTGTAATCTATTTTGTCCTTAGGCTTCAACTTCTGATTCTTTCCAGGATCATTTTCTTCATTTGAAGACATAGGTGCAGCACTGAGAACAGATTATCCTCTGTTTAAGAAATAGTATGTCTGTGAAATACTGTCCAAGTTTTATTTTATTTAGGTATTTATTTTATTTATTGTGTACAGACCTTATCATTTAAGATTTTCTGTATAGACCATTTTCTTGATGCCTTTCTAGATGAATAATCCTATTAAAGATAACAGGGAGCTTAATGAGATTGATCCACACACAAAAGTGAATAATGCTTTCCTACTAGAGTTTGACCTGAAAGGTCCATTATTCTTAGAAACCTAGTATCTCTGGAAACTTGGAACCCTTTTATTTTGACCATTTCTATGATTTTTAATATGTAATCAGTATACTCCATGAAATAGAAAATGTAAAAAAAGTTGCTGTTGCTTTTCATTTATTTTATTGATGTTATTTGAGATTCTTTATGTATTCACCTACACATATGTATATATATCTTAACACACTTGCTTTCATGGACACCCATAAAGATCATTTGGAATTAACTTTTAAAATTTATTAGTTAAACTATATTAAACTCCTGCCTAGACACTCTCATGTAGAATTAAAAAGGCTTGCATTTGCTTAATTTAACTTATTCAGGATGTGAATCCCCTAATGTACTATAATTATGATGGTCTGAATTCACAATTTCAGTCAATTCAGGTTAACTTTCCTGATTGTTTTTATGTAGACAAGTCCTAATGCAATTTCTTACCTAAAGCAATATTACCTTACATACCATTTACATATTATCATTGTACATCCAAATCTAGACAAGTTTTGTGGCTTCCTGGATGAACTTCACAGGCATGTGCAGTCAGAATGGATGGCATGCAGTCTAAATTCAGAGAAGGCATAGCATTTCTCTCAAGTCCACACCAAAATAGTTCAAACAAACTACGTGGAGATAAATGGTTCTATCTGGAAGCTAGGTGTGATGGATGCTTTAAATATTTGTGTCACTAAATATCATAGTATTTTTGACAGGATTAAGAGTGTTGTTTTTGAGATATCCTGAAAAATTACTGTCTATCCTCTTAGTTCCCCTGAATTGGATGCATTACTCTACTCAGAAGTACAAGAAAGGAACTACCACTATGCACTCCTGAGCAGATGACACTTTGTATTTCAGTAGAGTGATCTTTATAATAATTGAAATATAGTTAACAACCTCAGAAACATTTTTGAATGAGAGATGAAGTAAAAAAAAACAAAAACAAAACAAAACAAAAAAAAAACAAAAAACAAAACAAAACAAAATAAAACAAAACATATGATTATTTATAAACAAATACATTCTTTTATTGCATTTGTTATGTTTCCTGAACTGAGGACCACTACATGTTGGAGCTCCAGTAGCAGAAAGATTTGACAGGGATTCTTGCTTTAAGGTGTATCAACTATTGATCTAGATATGAAAAGATGTCTTAATAGGCATTAAGGAAGTCACTATTAAAATTAGATTAATTAATTTAGTATTGAATAAAATTTAACTATATAAGTATCAATTAATTTAAATACACACTATAAGAAATGTCATATCTGGTGCAAAACAACTAAATATATCCCTTGTGAGAGATCGAGATGAGAGATATGTCCATGGACATGGTGCAGAGATAACTGAGGATTTGTAAATGGATCAATGTGAAGTATTATGGATTTTCAAAAATATTGCTTTAGATCTAGGGTCTATGTGCATGTCTCACTGAAGAAGCCAGTGAGACATAACTAAATTTAAGATCTGATTTTTGGGGTCTAAATTCCCCAGATGGGTTGTATTTTTAAAAATAGCAAGAGCCCTCTCTTCCCCAGTCTTGCCTACTTACCACTTATTTACCATTTTCAGTAACATTTGAACGGTTTACAAAATTTATTTTGAACACTTTTTTTTTTTTTTTGTCGGTCTCGAGTTTCTGAGTTCTGCAATCTCTTTTGGGAACTGTCTGGTGTTTGATTAGTTGTCTGATCCAAATGTTCAGAGGAAGATAAAATCCCATGAAGTATAGCTGTAACTATTAGGCAGTGGACAGGGCTTCCTAGGAGTAGTAGGTAGGATTTTTCTGAATCCAAGCCCAAGAGGAGCTACATCTATACTTCATAGATTTTAAGATACATGGGACTTATTTGAAATACACCTTATATTAATTGCAACAGTGTAGGACCTTGATCATAGCAGGTCTATTATATCCTGAGGACAGAGACTATTTTTTCTCCTCTTGGTATAATAATCAACAAGAATGAGGTATCAAGACTATAGAATCTTTGGATGCTTCTGTATTAATTATTCACCTAAGCAGCCATAACTACTGCAAGTAATCAAAGTAAAAGATAAGGAAGTAAACACACTGACATTGAAATAAATTCCTTGCTGTTTTTGTTGTTTGTTTGTTTGCTTGGTTGGTTGCTTTTACTTCCAAATATTAATGATATAAACCTTCTGTAGCTAAATACATATTCACATATTTCTTCACAAGTATTGTATCTCTGAGACGTCTATGCGTATTTGGCAGGCAAGTAATTAACATACAAGAAAATAAAATTAATGATTATGCCACTGTATTAAAAAACTTTTTTTTTAAATTATTTTAATTTTCACAAATAGACTTATTTTTTTTTCCTGCTGTGCTATTGATTATTGATTAAGACACACAAAAGCAAACAAAGAGAGAGAGAAAAATAAGAACTATCTGGCATGATGCCCTGATTTATGTTGTCAGGAAAGCTTATATTTGTCCTTTTGTCCACCTATTTTAGAAATTGTTCTTCAAGGCAGAACAGATCTTCAAAATATTCATATACAAAACAATTTTAAAATAAGGAATAGTGTGAAAATCAAAATCATTACTTCCAGGATATGGAAAAAAAATAAATCGCTTGCCCTATACAATAGCCAGAATGCTTATTTTTTGTTTGCTTGGTGCTTTTTGGAGAAAGTCCATGAAGAGCTGGAAATGTTTGTGAAGTGAAAGTATCTTAAACTGCAAGAATATGGAAATATACTTCTATAACAATCACATCTTTGTAGTGGCTCTCCAGATAATGCATTGAGAATATACTGTAAATTCACATATATGTATGTACAGTAGTCAAGCAATGCATTTCCAATCTTGAAACAGCAAAACTAATTCTGAAGATGAAAATTAAGGACACTCAAGTTTATTTTTATGTGCATCAAAATTACCAAGATGCAGAATGAAGTGAGTTTGTTGAATCATTATTTCAGATATCTCAACGGTATTGTTAAAGTGCTAATTTTAACACAGTGCCATGAATTATTCTTTAAAAAGGCTATGAATAAAGCCCTCATAGACTGACCACAAGGAATTCTCAGGGGAAATTTAATTCCATGTAGCTCTAGTAAATGCACTTTTTGTCAGAGCAGAAGGCAGGATGAACAGGTTGCTTAGCAATAGTAATATTGGTATATCTATACATATATATCCTGTGTTGAAATCTGTGTGGTATTTACATTTATTTTATAAGAGATGTGATTAATGGAAAAACAAACACACAAACAAATAAATACGTAAAAAGCCTTAGTTCACATATGGCTTAAACATAATTTTCCTAAGTAAAAAATTATCTTCAATAACATAAAAAGGGATTTTTTTTTCTTAAATAATTCAGTTTTTTTTTTTTTTTGAAATATTTACTTGTTTGTTTGTTTTTCATTTTCAAGCTTTAAAACTATTTTTGACGTACAAAGATGAGGACTTGGATTTTACTTATTCATTATTTTCTTTCCTCTTCAAAATAGTAACAATAATAATAGTAAAAATAGTAGTAATAATAATAATAGGTACAAAATATACATTCTGTGATATCTGTGATATACCCACACAATACTTGCTTTTAAAAAACTTTAAAATTTCAAAATACAAGCAACTTAAAAGGTTAGCATTTGAGTAGCCTCAGATTAAAATATTATTTATTTATTTATTTTGTAAAATGTCTTTGCCTAGTCAGCATCTGTATTTAACTTTACTTTTACTTAGCATTTCACTCATTCTCAATCAATACAGAGGGCTAGACATAATGCTGCTGCTTAATTTCATAGGCTTTATATCAAACTGACAAATGTTTACGTGATTGTAAACAGGTCTGAAGATAGCAGACATTAAAGATTAGTTCCCTAAATCTAGACCTGAAAAGTCTTAAGTCTGCAAAGGATTTCCAGGTCCTTCATCTTCACCTGGCTTGTAACAAATGTTTTTTGTTGTTTTGTGTTTATTTTCTTTTGTGACCATGAGTGCACAATCTTAAAACAGTTGCTGAAGAACAATCTTTTTAAAAACAAACAAACAAACAAAACCTAACATCCATCTAATGCCCCATGACTCAATTAGGTTCAGAAAATTGTTTGATGTTGAATAAACTGTCTGGTGCATCCTTTCAGTTTGTGTAAACATACTGGTCAATGGACAGTTCTTTAACCAAAAAACTTTCCAGGGAATACAGGAAGACCAAGACCTAGAGAATGCTCTAGCAACAGAGCATGTTCTATTGTCATTATGTGTGGGTTTCATCTTGACTGGAAAGCATGTGATTTAATATAAGGCAATAGGCACTGTATGTGGAAAGCAGTTTATATTATAAGGGATGTACATATAGCTTTCCCAGTATAAAACAGAATTTGAAACTGTAATGTAAACAGATTCCTAAAGTTATTATGCTGAATTAATATGATTCTTCAAAATATTAATAAATATAAGTATACAGAGCATCTTCTTCTTTGCAAGCACAGAGAAAAGTGATAATGGGTATTATAGAATCATAGAATGGTTTGGGTTGGAAGGGACCTTAAAGATCACCTAGTTCCAACACCCCTGCCATGGGCAGGAACACCTCCCACTAGACCAGTTTGCTCAAAGCCCCATCCAACCTGGCTTTAAACACTTCCAGGGATGGTGCATCCACAACTTCTCTGGGCAAATTTTTCCAGTGTCTCATCACCCTCTGAGTAAAGAATTTCTTCCTTATATCTAATCTAAATCTACCGTCTTGTAGTTTAAAACCTTCACTCCTTGTCCTATCACTACACACCCTGACAAAGAGCCCCCATCCAGCTGTCCTCTAAGCCCCCTTTAAATAGTGTAAGACTACTAAATGGTCTCTCAAGAGCTTCTCCAGGCTGAACAGCCCCAACTCTTTCAGCCTTCATAGGAGAGGTGCTCCAGCCCTTTGATCATCCTTGTGGCTCTTCTCTGTATACACTCTAATATGTCCTTGTTGTTGTGCTGGAGGCCCCAGAGCTGAATGCAGTACTCTATGTGGGGTCTTGAGAGAGCAGAGCAGAACAGGAGAATCACCTCCCTTAAGCTGTTGGCCATGCTTCTTTTGATGCAGATTGGGATATGGTTGGTGTTCTGGGCTGCAAGCACACATTACCAGGTGTACTATATCTGGCTGAGATAGAGTTAACTTTCCCTGCAGCAGCCCATACAGTTCTGTGCTTTGCACCTGTAATTAGAACAGCATTGTTATCACCATAATGTTTTGTCTACTACTGAGCAATGCTGGTACAGCATCAAGACTCCCTCCAACACGTCCACCCCCCTCCCCGCCTGTGGAAGACCCCTGCCGGAGCAGATTCCAGGCCGGACCTGTAGCCTGTGGAGAGGAGAGCACGCAGGAGCAGGTGACCTGGCAGGAGCTGCTGCCCGTAGGGGAGCCAGGTTGGAGCAGTTTTCTCCTGAGGGATGGACCCCGTGGTACGGACCCATATCTGGAGCAGTTCTGGAAGAGCTGCTGCCTGTGGGAAGCCCACGCCAGATCAGTTCATCAAGGACTGCATCCCGTGGGTGGGACCCCACAGCACAGGGGACAAGAGTGACTGAGAAGGAGCAGCAGAGAAGCATTCCCCATTCCCCCGTTCCCCTGAGCCGCTCGGGGGGAGGAGGTGGAAGAGGGTGGATGGGGGGGAAGGTGCTTTTGGTTTCTTTCCTTTGTTTCTCACTACTCTAGCTTGTTAGTAATGAGCAATAAATCTTACTATCTTCTTACGCTGAGTCTGTTTTGCCCGTTACAATAATTATTGCGTGATTTTCTCATCCTTATCTCAATCCTTGAGCCCTTTTCACATATTTTCTCCCCATTCCTCTTTGAGGAGGGGGAGTGAGAGAGCGGCTGCGGTGGAGCTCGGCTGCCCACTCGAGCTGAACCACAACAACTACACATAGATGGGAAGTAGAAAGTAATTTATTTTTTCTCTCTCTGCTTCTGTGAAGATTTTGTTTCCTTTTTTTTTTTTTTTTTTTTTTTTCTTTTCTCTTATTTTCCCTATAATTAAATTATCCTTATCTCAACCCATGGGTTATTTTTCTTTTTTTTTTTTTTTTTTTCTTCTTCTTTCCAGCATACTTTCTTCTCCCCTTCTTCTAAGGAGGGCAAGTAACAGAGCAGTTGTGGTGGAGTTCAGCTGCCCAGAAACAGGAAACCAATAAAACCACCACACCAGGTCATGTTGAACTTCTCACCAACCAACACCCCCAAGTCCTTCTCCTCAGAGCTTCTCACAAACCATTCTCCTGTATTTGCCTGTATTTGTGCTTAGGATTGCTCCAGCCCAGATGCAGGACCTTGTTCTAGGCCTTGTTTAACTTAATTAGGTTCACACAGGCCCACCTCTCAAGACTGTCCAGGTCTTTTTCCCTCCATCATGTCAACTGTGTCAGTTTGGTGTAATCAGAAAACTCGCTGTGAGTGCATTTGATCCCACTGTTAATGCCACTGACAAAGATGTTAAACAGTGACAGTCCCAATACCAACCCTTGAGAAACACCACTCATTACTGATTGCCTCTTGGACATCGAGTCATTGACTGCAACTCTTTAAGTGTGATCATCTAGCCAATTCTTTACCACCAAGTGGTCCATATGTCAAATCCACATCTCCAATTTAGAGACAAGAATATCAGTGGGACAGTGTCAAATGCTTTGCACAAGTCCAGGTAGATGACTATCTGGAGAACACTTAATATTACTTTGCTGTCTTCTTAGCCAATTCTTTATCTCCATATATATATATATTTATTTATTTCCATCAACTATGTCTTAGGCCATAAACTCTACTAGAGAAATTATATTTGTATATAGAATATAGAATTAGAATACATTTATTATACTATATAAAAAGGAAATACAAAAGTTACTTTTGGAGGTTTTTAAATAACTCATGATAACATGATTAATTGGACATGGAACTGAAGCCTAGTTTTCAGCTCTTCCACTGACTATAATTATTGCAGTAGCCTATGACATTTGCAAGTTTTTTTGTTTTGTTTTGTTTTGTTTTTTCCAAAGTTACAGAGACTGAGCTGAGGAGTTGCACAAGGGCTTGCAGGAGCAGAAAAATATTTTTATGCATTGTTGCCTTTGCGTAAGACTTTATATTCAAACACTGATCAAAGTAAATTGAATGTCAAGTAATAAACCTTAATTACATATCCAGAGAGCTAATAATAAAGAGTGAAGTAAAACAAACTCTAATCCAATCACAAAGGCAAAGCATGCAAATGAAACAATCAGGTTAAAGATGCTGAATTGGCAGTGTTAATAAAGATTTATAGAGAAAGAACATAATTTAGCATAGCAGAAAAAAGAAATCTATTTGCAAATATAATCTCCATGATGCACTTCCTCTTTGGTGCATGTTAATTCTTCTAATAACAAATCTCCAATGGTTTTGCAGGGAATATTCAAGGGAACTGAATCAATATTGGAGAATCATATTTTACTCTGCCAGATAGGATAGAAGTCATTACAGCTATTGAGAATTTATTTCAACATCTGAAAATAAAAATTGTCAAGACACTGTATCAAGTGGTAGAGGATCCAAGTGCCTGAGATCTTAGAAGTTCTCATTGTAACACCTACCCTCAAATCCAGGCCACATCCTGTTTAATCTGGAAGCAGTCTACCTCATTGATCCTGTCTTTCTTAATTTAGATTTTGGTTTGTTATATTCAGGTATTATGTTACAACGTACAGGCAAGCTTTATGTGTACAATCCAATAGATCAATATATTACATATCATATCCTAATGAAGAACTACTTCAGACAATTGCTGTCCTTAGGCGAGTACTTTGTGCAGTGATTTTATTCACCTGAGCAGCTGAACTCCATCACAACCACTCTCTCACTCCTGCTCCTCAAAGAAAGGGGAAGAAAATATGAGGAAAAGGGCTCAAGGGTTGAGATAAGGACAAGGAGACCACTGAACAATTGTCATGGGCAAACAGACTCAGCATAGGGAGATTAATAAAATTTATTACTTATTACTAACAATCTAAAGAAGTGTGAAAAAAATAAAAATAAAATAAAAACACCTTCCACCCTCTTCTTCATCCTCTCCCTGAGTGGTGCAGGGGAATGGAAATGGGTATTGTTGTCAGTCCTTAAGACTTCATCTCTGCTGCTCCTTCATGGTCACTCTCTGCCCCTGCTCCACATGAGGTCCCTCCCATGGGATGCCGTCCTTCCCAAACTGATCCTATGTGGTCTTTCCACAGGCAGCAGTTCTTCAAGAACTACTTTCACATGGCTCCGTACCATGGGGTTTCAGGAGAAAACTGCTCCAGCACGGGTCCCCCTGCTCCTGTGTAGGCTCCTCTCCACAGGCTGCAGCTACATCCTGGGGCCTGCTCCTGCAGGGGCTCTCCATGGGCTGCAGACTCCTCCAGGCCACATCCACCTGCTCCATGTGGGCTCCTCTACAAGCTGCAGCGTGGAGATCTGCTCCATGTGGGACCCATGGGCTGCAGGGGGACAGCCTGCTCCACCAGGGGCCTCTCCACAGGCTGCAGTTTTTCTTCTGCTCTGGCACCTGGAGAACCTCTGTCTTCCTTCTGCACTGACCTTGTGCCTGCAGGGCTGTTCCTCATTTCCCTCTCTCCCAGCTGCCGTCGCACAGCAGTTTTTCTCCCCTTTCTTTAGGACAGTGTTGGTCCCTTTGGAGCTGGAGGAAACTAGCCCTCATCTAACATGAGGAAGGAGCTGAACTACCCTCACAGAAGTCATCCCTGCATCCCCCTCCTACAAAACCTTTGCCACATAAACCCAATACACTGTGATATATTCCTAGTCCGGAAAACAAACAAACAAACAAAAACTACTACTACTACTACTACTACTACTAATAAAAACTAAAGCAGTTTGTTGAAAAAAGTCTGAGTGATTGGTTGTCTTTGTGCATAGATAAGATGAATTTAAGTTAACTTTTGTATTTAAGAAAAGACAAATATAAGATTTCAATGCACATCTATAGATTATCTGTAATTTAGATTTTCTTGCAGAAAATGCCTTCTCTTTATTGCATGTCTTTGTGACTAGATTTTGATTCACTGCACGGAAAACCTACCTGAATAACATCACCTAGAATAGAACTGAGGTAATTTGGTTTATAATTGTCAAAAATGACTGGAAAATAATGTGTATTTAGATTGTACAGTGATGTCTAGAATTATTTGTACACGCTGCAGTATGTTTCTCACAGTTGACTATTTCTAGCATTAATTACATTCTGAGAATGTTTATCATACAGCTATTGATATTCTCCCTTAACACGTGATACACAGGGTCTACTGCTTCAAAAATATCAGTCAGTCTGAGTTAGTTAAGAAGTCTGCTCCTGGAATTTTGAGGTCCCATCTAATAACCAGGAATGACTTACAAAATATGATTTGCTAATATCACTTATGTCATTGTTACAGAGGAAATATAATTTTAGTTAGAATTAAAGTGCTTGAATCTGGAACACAAACTGGCTTATAGTTGGCACATATCTGTAGGCATTTAATCTTCCAGAGGGACCAGAAATCATACTAGCTTTTTACATCATGTCCAATGCTGTCAGACTGCAGTTGCTACAGAAAACCTCAGCAGACGCTCTGAGTCCTTTGCCCCAGGGCTCTGCCACTCCCCAGATTGGATTCTGCTCAGTCATTCTGCCCATCTTTCCAACACGTTCTCTCCTTCCATCTCCTCCTCTACACCTACACAATGAGAGAATTTGCTTTAGCCCTTAGAAACTAAGAGCTAAGAGCTAAGGGGCAGGTGAGAAGTGAAACACATAACTGATAATTTTTATAGCTCTAATGAAATTAGATAAGTCTTACTTAACTATTAGATAAGTTCCAACTTACCTATTCAAAAACTTTCCCCCAGTAGCCTTGTTCAGAAAAGTACTTAAATATTCAAGGTGTCTCTGAAATCTGTGGTGTTCACACTTCAAAGGTAAATGTTTTGTTGGATAAGTGTCTTAATATATAAAAAAATAAATAAACTACTTTTCCCATTCCCATGCAGCAGCTCAGCAAATTTCCATCTTTTTTTTTTCCTCTTTTTGAAAACCTTTTAACTAAAACAATTTAAAAAAATGACATAAAGCTTGGGTTTCTGTCTTCAGTTAAAAAGTTAAGCATTTCATCATAAAATTGACCACCAAACACAAAATAATGTCATTAGGTGCCTGTTTCTCACACATTAAAGAAATATGTTGTATTTTCTGTGTGTTTTTTTTTTTTTGTTTGTTTGTTTGTTTGTTTTATATACAGCCAAAATTTTCCTTTCATGCTAAAAAAGTAACAAAATCATCTGTAGAGATCTACTTTAATGAATTAGAAATTGGTGACAGTGGTTTTGTGCTTTGAGAAAGAAATCTGTCTTAGAAGGTTTCTGGAGGATTTTTCATACCATTGGTTTTGTTATGTCAACAGCCTTAGCTCCTGAAAGAGTCATTTTATTTATATTATGGTGCATATGTATGAGTACCTGCACATGCTTTCTGCTTTTCTTTCTTGGTGGGAGAACTGAAGCTTCTGTGCTATGACAGCTCAACTATTTACAGTCATCCTGTAATCATACACAGAGAAACAGTGCACTTAGCAATGTCAAGAACAACATGCTTCTCTAGTAACTGTTGAGTTTTAAAACCAGAGCAGTAATGTGGAATTAGGTAGGGGCTTGGTGAAAGATATTTTGACATAAAGTCATTTTTTATACTGCTAGAATGGTGAATACATTCCATTCCTTCATAGGTGGCAGACCTTAACTGTCAAATTGTGTTTGTGTGCTCACAGGGCTTTTAAAAATACTTCTCACTTGAACATGAGCACTACTGCAAGTTTCATTAAAAGCATAATTTAAGACATGCCATATTGGGTTCTTGATCAATAAAATTTATTTGTCCATTGCATATTTATCTGGGCAGCCAGGTAATCAAATGCAATGAAAAATGATACAGCAATGCTTACTTGGTAGACAAAGGTATGATTTTTTTTTTAGGATTAATAAGGTTCTCATCATACTGACTACTGTCAGCGTTAGCCAGTCATCCCACCAAAATTCAGACCTTCTTAATGCTGTGGATTTTTATTCACATATGGGAATAAATTTTATTTTAAAATATTGTTTTACTTTTTATTGATTTAATTAATTTAATTAAATCAAGTTAAATTTTATTTAATAGAATCATAGAATATCCCGAGTTAGAAGGGACCCACTAAGATCATCAAATCCAACTCCTGGCACCACAAAGGTCTACCCAAAATTCAGACTATATAACTAAAAGAACAGTCCAAACATTTCTTAAACTCCGACAGGCATGACTATGCCATGACTATGCCCCTGGGGAACCAGTTCCAGCGCGTGACAAGTGAAAAACCTCTTCCTGATATCCCGCCTGAACCTCCCCTGTCGCAGCTTTACACCATTCTGTCAGGTCCTATCACTGGTCACTGAAGAGAATAGATTGACGCCTACCCCTCCACTCTGCCTCGTGAGGAAGCTGTAAACCACGATGAGGTCTCCCCTCAGCCTCCTCTTTTCCAGGCTGAGCAGGCCAAGTGACCTCAGCCGCTCCTCGTACATCTTCCCCTCTAGGCCCTTTACCATCTTTGTAGCCCTATTTATTTATTTATTTATTTTATTTTAATTTATTTTTTTTATTTTAATAAATTATATTCACATAATATCCTGAGTTGGAAGGGAGCCACAATGATCATTGAGTCCAACCAGTTTTGAATAACTTAAGCTCTCATGCATTTCTTAGATATATGAACTTCTTCAACAAAACCACTGTGAACAGATGATTTTCCAGGTGTACTTCACGAAAATTTTTAATACTTCTGCAAATAGAGATGAATATCCAGGATGCTATATTCTTTGCATTGTTCAATGCTGCAGTAGTTATTAATAGTACTGTAGTAGAGTGCACTACAGTAGTAGTAGTGTTATATCTACATACTGCCTCGGAACAAGATAAGGTAAAGTTATTCAACAAAAGAGAATTATTTTCCTAAGCCAGAAACTATAAAATCATGAAAAAAAATTAAAAAAAAAAAAAAAGAAAATAAAAAGATAAACATAACAAAACAAAAAAAGTAATAATAATAATAGTAATAATAATAATAATAATAATAAAAACCAGTATACTTCACGTCCACAGCTATTAACAGACTTTGAGCTGGTATTCAAACAGTTACGTGTGAACAAACCTTCATAGTATGCACTCCCCAGATTCAGAGTTAGAAAAGAAAATGCAGATGCAATTTCATGTATGTTTTGGAGGCAACTGGAGACTAGCTGTAGGACAGATTTCAAGCCAATTAATTTTGAGGCAAATCAAAGCAGAGAGAAATAATTTACTGCCTCTTTGACAGGGACACAAGCTATGAACAGAGCACAGTCAGATTCTGCCTGGAAAGTGTAACAGCTGCAGCAAACATATGGAGCTGTCATGGAAGAAAAGCTGTTCGATTTGTGGAGTGAGACCCTAATCAAAGTGATTGATGCTGGATATGATACAGAAATGCATCAGATATCCCTTTTTCAGGAAGATCTCTAGAGAGAAATACAAAATGCTCTAATAAATGGGACAGGCTGAAACACATGTAATACCCCTGAAATAAATGTTAAAATCACTTAGAGTTATATTGGTAATGAGCCAATAAAACTGAACACAAAATATAGAAAATACAAAGTAAAAATGAATCTCTGATCACAACTACCATTCTATCTTCCTACTGTGCATATCTGTTAAGCTATTATTTTATTATTTTGTGACAGTTGAAATTGTTATATTACTTACGCATTGGAAAAAGGTGTAATACAGTAATTTGCTTTCAATAGGTCACAAAAACACTCAGTGAATTTGATGTTAAAGGCTAGATTTCTGTAAGCTTGCTAACATTGAATAATGCCATCAAAGAATAAATGTGTTAAATCCATAGGACTTTTGCTAAAGACATTGCGGGAACCAACTTTTTTAGTAACTAGAGGTGGAATCTGAAGAGAGAAGGCAAGAGTTGCTCCCCATGAATGAACTATACATGTGTATGAACAACCATTATACTTTTCTTCTTCCTTAAATATACAGTAGGTTGAGAAACTGTATTTATGCCTTCAGAAGTTCCTTAGAGACTAAAAGAAGAGCTGAGAAAGGTATTAAGGACATGTTATTTTCATGAAGAATTGATAAACTACTCCAAACATAAACTATTATAAAGGGAATAAATAAATAAATGGTAATGATAACTTATGTTGTTGTTGCTATTGTTTGATTGGTTTTGGTTCTGGTAATGCCTGTTCTTGTATTCTAAAACAGTTCTGACTGACTTTTTCCCTGCCTTTTTTTTTTTTTTCCTTCCATCTTTTCTTCATTATAATGTGTAATAAAAATGAGAATTAATCCTTGTTAGAGGTTTGTTCAACTGGAAAGGATGCTATTTAAAACAATATTTGGGAAATTCAAATTCAGCCAATGCTTTTACATGATTATCAATATTATTTAAAATAACAATAGACCACTAAACCTTAATCTAACTATAAAGAAAATTATGTCAGTTGAGGTAAATGATTAAATAAACTCCCAAGTGCACTGGAAGTATAATACCGTATCTTCAGTTCTCATAGTGTAGAGGCCAATAGATAGATCTGGATTTGTGGAGATAGTGTTCTGGGCATCTTCATATTCCAGAAAGTGAGATTTTGAGTTTTTGAGATTGTTGATCTGCTAACAATAGCAGGCAATAGGTGAAGAAAAGTTATTTAGAAACTACTATGAAACTGGCTAAGTGTTGCAGGGAATGTGTCTATATGTATGAGAGTATGCCACAAAATCCAGAGAAGTGTTAAAATTAAATTGGGCTGGAAATTTTTTTTTATATTCCAGGCAGGAATAAATAACATGACTACCAGTAAAAGTTAATTAATCAGTATTAAAGTTTCATGGCAAGACTTCCCTCTGTGAAAACAAACAAACAAACAAACAAAAAAACAAAAAAAACCCTGTTCTGTTACTCTATTTCCTTTATCTAACTTCTGATCCTTGTTTTAGTGCAATAAGGTATGGAAATAAACTGTTTTTTTTTTTTTGTTTGTTTGTTTGTTTGTTTGTTTTGCTTTTGTTTTTGTTTTTTCCTCCTAAAAATTTCCTTAAGCTTTATTCATATGTGCTAGATCATGAATATGCTCTGAGCCACAAAATACAACAAGCAGATAAATAGAAAAAATACTGGTAATTATGGAAATTTTAAAGAATGTGTTCTTAGTGTATAAAGAATGTGTTCTGAGTGCATTTACATCTTGTTGACGTAATTGAAAACCAGCAATTCTCAAGATCAGTATGATTAGGGCCAGTAAATATAGGGCTCCATAATTATTATTTAGTTAACTCTTTTCTCTTTTAAATAAGCTTTAACTTAATAATAATAATAATAATAATACTTTCATAATTATTCTAATCACATGGCAAACATACAGATATAAAGACATCTTCATATTCTGGAGCAGCAAGGGCTTTTTTTTGACAAAAAGCAAAGGCTTCAGTTGTCCCTTGCAATATTGTTACTATGTGCTTCAAGCAATTATATACAATTTAACTCACATTACATTCTGAAAAGAAAAACAATATCTTGCCTACCTTTGGAACCTTTAAAATCTGATGAAAAATATCCATGACAGTGCCTACAATCCTGTATTTGACTAACCATATATTGAGGGATGAGACTACAAAAAGGTGTATATTATAATTTTCCTCCACCATCCCCTTACAGAGGAGGAATTATTTACTTAGGGATCTGCAATTTCTAATCATGCCCTGCCTGTGCACTCTCTCTTCTCACCTGAGCAGAGAGTGAAGAGAATAGCTTCCACACAACTCTTCCCTTCACATTCTAGCAACAAAGAGAGCCTAAGTTCTGCAACTGACTCAGTACTATGGGAGCTTCTCGATGGTGTCCTTTAACAAACAAAAAGGCAAAAATGAACTAGCAAATCATATCTAATTTTTGAAGTACTATTAAAAATAAATAAATAGATAGATAAATAAATAAAAATCAACTGAAGGGTAGTTTTTCCAATGATTTATCCTCTCTTGCATGTAACCTCTCACTTTCAAACACTGTGAAGAGATTCTTACTGATGAATACTATGTTAAAATCTTGTCTTCCATATACTAATTCTAGTATAGAAAAGACTAGACTTTAGATATATTCAAGTCTCTTGCAATACTGACTGCAGTATAGTCTTGTGCCATGGGAGTGGAGTTGCCTTTTGGATCACTGGATCCCAGGTTCTTTATATTAAAAAAAAAAAAAAAAAAAAAAAAAAGTTTTTCAACTGCTGAACCTCTAAGGACAAAGAATGCATCAGAAATCACAATAACCTCATGAACAAAATGATATTCTGAATGAATACCTACTGGGATCAATAAAGGCACAGCATGTCTGCTACAGATCATCAGATATTTTTATAAACTGTTATAAGTGTAACAGTTTTAGAATAAATGGACAGAATTAAAGAAGTGACATGCATTCCAGGAGGTAGATTCTGAGGAATTAAAATATTTGTTTTCATTTCATCTAAAACTGGCCACTTTCTTCACCAATATTTAACACATAAATGTTTTTCTCAAATTTTTAGGAAAAAAAAAGAAAAAGAGAAAAAAAAAAATGAAAAAGTGATCCCCAAAACTTCCATGCACTGGGTCTGAATCAATCTAAAAGAAAGAAAAGAAAAGCAGCCACTACTAGTTAAATAAAGTATGATATTCACAGCTTGATCTAGTTTGATAGTCCCTAAGAACATTAATTAGCTTTACAGTAAAAAAACAAAAAAAATACTGAGACACATCTGAAAACTTTAAAAATGTATACTTGGTTATCAAAGGAAAAGAAATAGCATCACCCTAAGAGAGAATGTTTCAACAAGATGTTGCTCAAAGAAAAGACAGTTTTTTAATTATACAATTTAGATTTTGGAGACTGCATGTGTATGAACTAAATGCAAATAGTAGGAGTTCTAGTATTAAGAGAAAGGATAACTGGTGATTGGTATTCGTTGTATAAAATATAAATATTCATAGTACTCACAGGGTAATAAAATCTTCATTAATATTTCTTTCCAAATAAAGTTATTTTTTGTCTTTTTCATATAAGTAGTAGTGGTTACTAATCTCAATTTCTCAGAACTGTCTTATTTTCAGTATCTGAATATAATATTATTTAACACCTAAAAGTCCCCTAATATGCTGTCTAATAGTATTGAATGTTTAACAAAGGGTTTTTGTTTGTTTGTTTTTGTTTGTTTAGTTCTTTTATGGTTTTGTTTGTTTTTCAATATAGATTTTGTTTAATTCCATTATTTAACCTCCCAAATCAAAACAGTTTTAAAAAAAAGAGATTTTCTTCCCTGCACGGTCTTCTTCTCTCTGTCATGACTGTTCTTCATTGTCCTACAAGGTTTTATGAAGCTTAATGATAGCTAAACTCAGACTTACAGAAGCCTGAAGTACTGATTTCAGCTAAAACCAAGTATTTAAAAAATACTTTTACTGGCATATGTTAAATGTAGTTTACAGGTGTGTGTTAATATCTCAAAGCTTGACAATATTTTGGAGCTAAAAATACTGCTATATTTTTAGCACCAATGTATTAAAATGTGCTAGGACTCGTTGAGTGATGGCTGAATGTGGCTGATACTTGTAAATCTTTGATTCTCCTTTATTGTTTGTTTATGAGAGATGTAAATTAACAGAAAATTCTGAACATGGAGTTAGAGTCTCTTTTTCCTCTATATATTTTATATATTTCAGCAGCCTCTCATTTAATCACTTTCAGCTTGATACTTACATATTTATACTTACACACACATATATATGTTAAATAGGGTTTTTATATGTGAATAGTGTCAAACATATTTCAAATATGTCAAACATGATTGCACATATGTTTTCTCCCAGGACTCATTTGGGTTCCAGAAAAATAGAAAGCTGATAAATTACACAAAGTAGTGAACTGTATTATCTCTAGCTAAGGTAACGTGTCTCTAGCTGATAATGTGTTCTCAGAACCACAAAATCGTAGAATGTCTCAGGTTGGAAGGGACCTTAAAGATCATCTAACTCCAATCCCCCTGCCATAGTCAGGGATGCTGTCTACTAGATCAGTTTGGCCAAGTCCCCATCCAGCCTGGCCTTGAACACCTCCAAGGATGAAGCATCCACAACTTCTCTTGGCAACCTGTTCCAGTGCCTCACTACCCTTACATTGAAGAATTTCCTCCTAATATCTAGTCAAAATTATCCACTTTTATTTTAAGACCCAACCCCTTTATCCTATCATTATCTACCTGAATAAAGAGCCCTTCTCCATCATACACAGTTTTATGTATATTGTTTATGTATGATTACTATGCACAGTTATAAAAAAAAACTTTTTATATATAAAAACCTTTTTTATATACAAAAACCTTTGAGTTCACTGTATAAAATATACATATTGTAATTATCTCTTACTTATACTCCTGTAGAAAACAGAAGCTATTACTAGTTAATTTTCAAAGTTATCATTAACTGAAGTGAAACCTATATCCATCAAATTAAACAAGGAAGTCAATATTAATTTTAGCAGGAGTAGAGATGGACCTAAATTTGATGAAATAGTAAATACAAAATAAGACTCTATAGAGGGTTCTAAAAGAGCATTGAGGTTGAGTGTCTTACATATGAAAATAGCCAAACATGTTTGGAACCATGCTTCTGCACATAAAAGTGAGAGGATAATCATTTATGTGAGAATCACAGCTGTATTTATTTGTCCTTACAGATTTTGCATAAGTGAGATTTTACATTCATAACAATTTTTGACAATGTGTTATCTGTATTGTAACACTACACAGATTAGCATTCATTTTTAGCCACAAACAAAAGTCATACTGCTCAATATTTCAAAACTTATAAAGCCTATTAATTAGTAACACTGGCTGTTATGTGATATGTTATTGTCATTCATCTAACAGATTTATTTTGGTTTTAAATGACATAACTGAAGGGCTTTTTTCCTCTGTCATTTACAATCCCATACAGGGACAAACCCACACAGACACAAACCCACACATAATATGGCCTTATTAACTGAAAGCAAATGCATCTGAAACAAATAATCTCTGCTCATAGAATAACATTTTGGAAGTTTCTGACAACAAAATAGATAAACTGTTAATTCAGTAACTCAAGATGATGTATATCCTAGAAATAAGTGACTTTAGCCGATGACATTGAAAATCCTATTTTTTTTAAAGTAAAATTTTCTGTAGTTCTTATTATTTGTACATAAACCCAGATAATATATTCTGACTGAATGGTTACAGTAATAGAATCAGACATTTCCTTCTGTATCCATTAGAAAAAATTTCCATCTGTTTTATTTACTTGACTTCATTAGCAATTCATCATCTTACATTTTGAAACAGAAAGCAAAATCAAAGTACAAAATCTTCTAAAGCTAGTAAAATGACTCAGTGTCAAAGAAGAAAACACAGATATGTTGTAAAGTCAGTCTATTGGTTTTAACATGAAGTTGGGGATATAAAACCATGCAAATTAAGAAATCAACGTTTATGGATGCAGTAAATGTTTCTCATAAGATCTCAACTCATACTAAAATCACAAACCTCTTTCTCTTGGAGAGGAATTATTTTGTTTAACTGAAATGGTAGAAGCTTCTAGCACAAAACAGTCATATATCTTTAAAAAGATGTTGTTAGGTATCAATATTAACTAGTGAATTAAGTATTGTGTTAGGAGTCAGGAAATCCTGGAAGGAAGAAATCTTTTTTCCAATAAGTAGAAACACATAAAGATAATTTGATACGAATCTAAAGATTGACTGTGGAGTACCCTACTTTCTACATAAGTTTTGCCACTGTGTGTAATATTTAGTATTTTACTGGGAGCTGTCATAGAAAAAGATTGAACATGAGATCCTGTACATTGGCATTGTACTGGGGTATTTTCAAAGATGAATGTCTTGAATTTTATTTAAAATGAGATGATGTATATATATATAACAGCCACTCTACTGAACAGGTGGAGCAAAACAAATGCATCCATCACAAAGAGATCTAATGCTTAAAGAGGTAAAAGAAACACCACACTGATACATAGATTTATGTCCACTGGTCCAAAAAGAAGCAGAAGTTTTGCTCCAGTCACAGGCTTTGAATTTGACCTATTCCTAAGATGAAACAATGATGTGGAATCATGATCCACTGCTCTGTAAGCCTGACGTACTTCACCATTTCCCCCAAAATCTGCATTTTTTCAGGAATTGCTCTGCTGTTATTTGTATTTTTATTTTTGAGAGAGGAGAGTGGAAGAGAGAAGAGGAGAGAATATAATTATCTTTACAAGAGTTAATCTTTTCCTTTCTATCTGAAACCATAGAAATATTTTTCATAATTAGAAATTATGAAAATTCAAGAAAGACAAACTAAGAGTGTATTCTGGTGAATCTTTACAATGTAAAAAAACTAGTGAAGAGGAGGAGAGTCACACTCATGATACTACAGCATGAATTCGGAATTTACTTTCTTTACTTTCTGAACAAGAGCACATTTTTGTACAAAGCTCTGTTCATGTCCCATAGCTATTTAGGGGATGTAGGAGGAAATGTTGACAGTGTCTCTCTTAAGCCCTCTTGTAGCTACTACTGCAGCCACTGCCAACTTGGCATTGCTATGATCCTATCAGACTCTATGTGGGATTTGTAAAGCCTAACAAATCAAGAAAAATTTTGCTTCACCACAAATACAGGATTTTCTATTAGGAGGTAACTATTATGAAAGGTATGTTGTTTTAAAGATTAAAATTTTCTAGAAGTTAGGTGGCCCAAAAAGCTGTTGATACAGAGTGATTAAAATCTATATTTAAAAGTATATCTTTGTGTTGGAAAAATCAACTTAATATCTTTTAATATCTCTGCGGTGAAAATATAAATCTAAAAATTGTGAAGATTTGCAGTGATTCTCAAAGAAGAAGAAACAGGTACCATTTCTTGATGATAAATTATAAATTGTTTTAATTAAATATACAATAAACATTATAGTCCAGTTTGTGGAGGTTTAACTTTTTTCACTTTTCAGCAATACTGCCTAAATGGGCCCTTGAGACACAGACTACTTAATTCTAGATCATTTTAGATGGTTTTACCATTCAACTAAATGAGAAATACAATTTCCAGGTATTTCCATTATAAGTCAGTGTGCTGCACACATTGTTAAGCTCCAGAATGGTCAAGTATAATACATCTTGAATAGGGACAAAGCTCACAAAGAAGCAGAAACTGGTGGAATATTATTGATATTTTTGTATTTTTGCTGCAGAACTTTATTAGGAACATTTCCCCCCCCCCCTTTTTTTTTTTTTTTTGAATCAAAAATGCTGTTATTTCAGGATTCTCTTAAGTCTCATGAATGATAATGACGAAAGATCTGCTCATACTGTACTTAACACATTTTCTGAAGGTATATAAGAACATAGGAATGGTTGTGCTGAGTCATATTAAAAGTCCATTGAGCCCATTGAGCCCATTTCCTTTCCACAGTGGCCAGTAGTAGAAATCTAAATCTAAGAGAAAGGCATGGTGTGTGCCAACATTCTTCTAGCCCCCAGCTCTGCCCTTCTGCAAAGAAACCTTTGGTTCAGATTTCATGAGAAGTGAATGAATATCCAAGGTGAGTCTCTGAAGTATTCGCTGTCACAAAGCATTTTTGGCCTCCTTTAAGTAACACCAAGCTGGAACTGAACACCACCAGATGATAAGAGCATTGTAAAGGGGAAGGAAAGTAGAGAGTATAAAAGCTGCCTCTTGATTATGAATGTTGTGGCTGTGCCTGGAGGCTTTCGCTGATCTTGTAAAAGTCTTGTGGAGACTTGCAGCATCAAAGGTAGGAGAAAGCTTGAGCTGGTGGCAGGGCTAACTGTGGCTTTCAGAGTGCCAAGTGTTTATTTAGGTGAACTTTTAATGCAATCCCATACTCCTTACTACTTTAGAATGGGCTTAAATCTGAAATTAGCAGTATTTGTTTAGGCAGTTAATTAGGCTGATATTTCAGTGAATACTAGATTACAAATCTAATCCTATGCTGTATTATCTATTATTATCTATCTATTATTGTTATTATGCTGTATTATCATAGCAGAAAGCTATTTTCTGAAATCCTTACCACATAAATATTTTGTGTTATATTATATTCAAGGATTTGTCAGATCGTAAGATCCTTAGCTCTTGATTCTCCTCATAGTCCTACCCTTTTTTCTTCTTCTTGCTGTTATGAAAACAAGATCAATGATAGGGACATTGGGACCTGTATTTTGTGCAGAAAAATCTGCAGAAGCTTCTATATGACCTCGTCTCTTTGTTCAAAGTGAACACTATTAGCAGCAAGAATTTATCTTGATGTGCACCTCTATTTTCTCAGCAATATAGTTTAAAAATTTAAAATGGCAATAAACTTTGAACAGTAAAAAAAGTGGAATTGATAATGAAACTACCTCCTCCAGGATATCTCTAACCATTACTGTCTCTCTGTGTATATTCTCTAGACTTCCAAGTGTTATATGAATATTTCACATTTGTAGCATTTGAGGAGGTGGGGAGGGGGAAGGAAGCAGACAGCTTATCATCACCCTAAACTAGGCGTGTGAATGAACAGCCTAACTAAGTAGTCTGAATCATCCACTGGATGTGATTCTTTTTTCATTTTCTATAGAAAGATTGAAGGGACATTAGATCATAATTCAGTTACCAGGAGTTGGATGCTGTAAATATTTGACCCACACAAAAATGCTTAAATAACCATGATGATACTGAATAGATCCTGTAAAGTTCCTTGCATTTTAGGTTCCATTAATGTTTCTAAGCACCCAGTAACATTGTTCAGTTGTACATGATACATGTTCATAGAGGGTTACAGCCATAAAACAAAAACAAAAAGAAAAGCAAAAGGGGAAGGAGAGCTTTAGTTTCTGCAGCATTCTAAAGTGGAAAGCATGACTCTATTTATATGGTGCATGCAAACTGTAATTCTATGTTAGATAGTAGATGTGACTATAAAAGTAAAAAACTAAAAAATAATAAAAAAAAACGTGATACTTATGTTCAGACACACCTGAAAAAAATGAATAAATAAAAAAAAAAATCCAATGAAACAGTCACTTCAATGTATCTAATGCAAGATTTCATGTGAAATCTGTTTTCAGAGAGACTGTTCTGATATTATAGAAGGTTTGTTTCATCACTTTGTCTAATAACTAAAACTAATTTAAAAATTCATAAGTACCAAATACCTTGTAGACTGTTAATAATATATCAGAGAGTCTTGTTAATGCTATCTACCTAATGGAATAATTTCATTTATTCCTTTATTGTTTGTGTGGGCAGGAACAGATTTAATTGTAAAATCACAAAAGATATAGTTCTTAGCAAATTGCTAGCTTCACTCATTAAATAAAAATAAAATAAAATAAAATTTAGGCCAAACACCCTTGAAATCATAAAACCTTGGCTTCTTAACACTACAACAAATACCCAGTATTTGTAACAGAAATTGATGCATACAGTATAAAAGATGGTGTTGAGCACCTGACATCTATGCTATACATGTTTTTGAAGGTTTTAGTTTAGGCTGGTTCTAGTCTAGCTCCACAGCCTGAACACACAATTGTAAATTTCAGTTTAATTCCATAAAAAAAAATAAATAAATAAAAATAAAAATAAAAAATTGAGTTTTACTTGTAATTCAGACTTCTGCCTGAATCATGTAAACATGACAACAATCATCTAAACATGACAATAAATAAAAACAGTAAATAAAATGACTAATTTTTGGCTCACAATTTAAGTAAAGGAAATTTTTAATTTCTTAAATGAATTTCTGAAAACAAGCTAGGAAACTGATTATTTATTTTCATATGTGTATATATGTATATATAAATATATCAATGAATTTTCTGGAACAGTCTAGTTAAACACAAATCCCAAGACCTAAAGCATGATGCATCTTTCCCCAAGGTACACCCAGTCAGGGTGCAGTCAATTGTGTGTGCATCTAAATGTGTAGGTATGTCTTTACAACTGGAAGAATAATCAGACGTTCCATTGCCTAAATAAATAAGTAAAAATACTCAAAATCCAAGCAAACACGCAAAGACAATAAAAGACATATACTTTTACTAAGCAAAAGGTCTACTCAGGCTAAATGAAATCATATAAATGTCCAGTTCAAAAGGGGGAAAAAATAAATTAATGTCCAAAATTTCAGTGAAATGTCACCATTGTCTTCGCTGCATGTTAGCTCATGTCAAAGACTGAATAAATCATTTACATGTATACTTTCATTTCATTATCTATTTTCTACAAAGGTTAGGATATGGTCATATAAGTACAATTTTAGCACAATCTAATATAACTAAATGTATGTGAGTTTGGGCATGGGATCAAAAACAGAACTTCTTTCCTATGTGTCTAACAGTCCTCTGACATACTGATAATGTGGTAGGGTCATGATTTTTCTCCATGACCAGGAGACTCTTAGTAGCGTGTAGTTAAATGGTAGTTCCAGGAGACTCTTAGTGGCATGTAGCTAAATGGCGATTGAGAGGAATGGAGAACTGATATCAGTTATTTTTATTTGACCTTGAAACATTTTAATTAATTGAATTAAAGTCAGCATATAATTTAGAATAACTGATTCAGAGAAAAAGGAAAAGTTTTTTACAATAGTAATTTTCATGGTGCTGTAAAAATGTACATCTTAGAGTGATAGGGGACTTTCTGATGAAAACAGATCTCACTAAATCCAGAGGCTGGGAGCTACAGAATCCCCAGTGAAACAGAAGCCTTGACACAGTATTTTTAGGGTATCTACCATGGAGCCGGGTGCTCAGCCAAGCCTCTAGAATTTTACTATTTTACATGTTATTCTAACACACCCTGATGTGCAGCCATTATGGCCTTCCAAACTATACCATAAGCAATATATATATGTATATAAGCACATATATACATATATCTAATACATAACTATCTAATATCTAATATATATATATATATATATTTTTTTCCCTTAGAGAATCTAAGACATTAAAGCCAATATTCCAAAAGACTTAAATATATTTTCCACAGCTCTTGGGATGCCTTGCCATGCCTGATCTCTTGGAATTTTAGACTTATAGTACAGGTGATGGCTTGTTCTATCCTTTCTTTCTCCACTTCTGCTGCAGCAAAAAAAAAAAAAAAATTAAATAAATAAATAAATAAATAAATAAATAAATAAAAATACAACGGATATTTTCATTACCAATTTCCCATTCCAGAATAAGGACAGTCAGAATCACAGAATCACAGAATGGTTGAGGTTGGAAGGGACCTCTGGAGATCATCTGGTCCAATCCCTCTGCCAATCAGGGCCACCTAACACATGTTGCACAGGATTACATCTAGGTGCATTTTGAATATCTCTAAAGAAGAAGGATCCACAACATCGCTGGGCAACCTGTTTTGGTGCTCTGTCACCTTTACAATAAAGAAATGTTTTCTCATATTCAGTCGGAACTTTCAGTTTGTGCCTGCTGCCTCTTGTCCTGTGGCTGGGCACTACTGAAAAGGGTCCAGTCCCATCCTCTTAACACCCTCCCTTCAGATATTTGTACACATTGATAAAATCCTCTCTCAGTCTTCTCTTCTCCAAGCTAAACAGGCCCAGTTCTCTCAGTCTGTCTTCATACCACAGGTATTCCAGTCCCCTAATCATCTTAGTAACCCTCCACTGAACTCCCTCCAGTAGCTTCATGTCCCTCTTGTACTGGGGAGCCCAGAACTGGACACAGTACTCCGGGTGAGGCCTCACCAGGGCTGAGCAGAGTGGGAACATAACCTCTCTTGACTTGCTGGCAATATTTCCTAATGCACCCCAAGATACTGTCGGCCTTCTTGGCCACAAGAGCACAATTCTTGGTAATGTTAACCTTCTGTGCACCAGGACTCCTGAGTTCTTCTCCACAGGGCTGCTTTCCAGAAGGTCTGCTCCAAACCTGTACTGGTGCATGAGGTCACTCCACCCTAGGTACAGGACCCTTCATTTGCTTAACTTCATGAGTTTCCTCACCCCCCAATGTGTGTCCAGGTCCACCAACCCTGTCCAGGTTCCTCTGAATGGCAGCACAGCCCTCTGGCATATCAGTCACTCCTCCCAGTTTTGTGTCATCCACAAACTTGCTGAGGGTGCACTCTATTCCATCATCCAGGTCACTGATGAGTAAGTTGAACAATGGATCCAGTATGGACACCTGGAGGACACTGCTACCTACAAGGATCCAACTAGACTCAGTGCTGCTGATCATAACACTCTGAGCTGTGCCATCCAGTCAGTTCTCAATATACCTCACTGTCCACTCATCCATCCCACAATTCCTGAGTTGTCTATGAGGATGTTATGGGAGACAGTGTCAAAAGCCATACTGAAATCAAGATAGACAACATTCACTGCTCTCCCCTCATCCACACAGCTACTCATTCCATCATAGAACACTATCAGGTTGTTCAAGCATGATTTCCCCTTGGTGAACCCATGCTGACTACTCCTGAGCACCTTGTTTTCCTCCACTTTCTTGGAGATGACCTCCAGGATGAGTGATTCCATCACCTTTCCAGAGATGGACATGAGGCTGATGACCAGAACATTCAAACAAAGTAGAAAAAGTTGCTTAAAACTAGTTTTGAACAACTAACTAATAGATTGCCTGTTTGTTGTTTCTCCTAAATTAGTATAGATTGCATTTTTTTTTTTCTGTCTGCAGCTTTACAGTACAATATATTATGATATCAAGCCTCTGTTTTGGTTGCTTTTTAAAATATATATAATTATTATTTTCCTGATGGAAGTACTAGTAGTATTATACTACCAAGATAAAATGTAATAAATAACCATAAGAGCATAAAGTAGTGCACATGCTGTAAAGCTTACATAAATAACTAGTAATTATATTTTCCTTCAAAGTTAGATGTTCCAGTTCATAGTACAATATAAATCTAAATCCAAAACAACAGTTTCTTCTGGGAATATAAGTACACTATTAACAAACACACACACATTTTAATAATGTTGACATTTATTTATTCAAACAACTTTCCTGGCAGTAGTACATTTATATTTGTGACTCAATTTGAATTGTTCAGGACACTGGTAGGAAGGGTCCCTTGGGAGTCAGTTGTGAAGGGCAGAGGGGTCCAGGATGTCTGGACACTCCTCAAGAAGGAAGTCTTAAAGGCACAGGAGCAGACTGTCCCTGTGTGCTGTAAAATGAGCTGGTGGGGAAGAAGACCGGCATGGCTGAACAGAAATCTTTTGCTGAGTGTCTGGGAGAAAAAGAGTTTATGTCCAGTGGAAGAAGGGACAGGCAACTCAGGGAGAGTACAAGGAAGTTGCCAGCATATGCAGAGAAAAAATTAGGAAGTCCAAAGCCCAGAATGAGCTCAACCTCATCACTGTGGTTAAGGATAATAAAAAATGTTTTTATAAACATATTAATGGCAAGAGGAGGGCCAAGGACAACCTCCATCCTTTGCTGAATGCAGGGGAGAACATGACTACTGAGGATAAGGAAAATGCTGAGGTTCTTAATGCCAGACCACTTATCCTCAGAGTACTCAGACTCAAGACCAGGAAGTCTGGGATGGGAAGCAGAGGAAACACTTTCACAATTCAGGTGGCAACAGTTAGAGACTTGCTGCTCCACCTGGGCTTTCACAAGTCCATGGGGCCAGATGGGATCCACCTGAGGGTGCTGAGGGAGTTGTCAGATGTGAGTCCTGGGCTGCTTTGCATCATCTATTAGTGATCATGGTCATCCAGAGAGGTCCCAAATGACTGAAGACTTGTAAATGAGATGTCCTTCTATAAGAAAGGTCGTAAGGAGGACCCAGGGAACTACAGGCCTGTCATCCTAACCTCAGTGCTAGGAAAGGTGATGGAACAATCTTGAATGCAATCAGACAGCATATGCTGAACAATCGGGGGATCAGGCCCGGTCAGCATGTGTTCATGAAAGCCAAGTCATGCCTGGCCAACCTCATCTCCTTCTATGACTGGGTGACCCACCTGGTAGATAAGGGAAAGCCTGTTGATGTAGTCTCCTTAGACTTCAGCAAGGCCTTTGACACGGTCTCCCACAGTAATCTGCTGGAGAAGCTGGCGTCCCATGGCTTGGACAGGTACACTCTTTGCTGCACTAAAAACTGGCTGGATGGTCAGGGCCAGAGAGTAGTGATGGACAGAGTGAAATCCAGCTGGTGACCAGTCACCAGTGGTGTTCCCAGGGGCTGGTGTTGGGACCAATCCATTTAAATATCTTTATTGATGATTTGGATGAGGGAATTGAGTGTACCCTCTGTAAGTCTGCAGATGACATCAAGTTGGGGGGAACTGTTGATCTGCCAGAGGGTAGAAAGGCTGGAAAGCTGTGCAGAGGAAAAGAACCTGGGGGTGTTGAGTGTTGCTCACCTGAACATGAGCTGGCAGTGTGCCCAGGTGGCCAGGACAGCCAATGGCATCCTGGCTTGTATCAGGAATAGTGTAGCCAGCAGGACCAGGGAGGTGATCGTTCTCATGTACTCTACTCTGGTGAAACTGCATCTTGAGAATAATATTCAATTTTGGGCCCTTCAGTACAAGAAAGATATCAAGGCCCTGGAGTATGTGCAGAGAAGGGCTATGAAACTGATGAAAGACCTGGAACACAAGTCCTTTGAGGAGTGGTTGAGGGAACTGGGGTTGTTTAGTCTGAAAAAGGGGAGGCTCAGGAGGAACCATATTGCTCTCTACAACTACCTTTTTCTTTTCTTTCCTTTTCTTTCCCTTTCTTTTTCTTTCCCTTCCTTCTTTTCTTTCCATTATAATTTAAGTTTCTTTGAATTTGTATGATATGATCTAAAAGCCCCAAACTCATAGTTAATAACACTTTTTGACTCTATGAATTCTGAAGAGTCAAGTCTACAATAAGTATTAATGATCACATTTTGCAATACTTTGTTACATACCACCAAAAAACAACTTATAAGTAGGAAATGTGTAGGAAAGGAACTCTTTTTTTTTTTTTTTTTTTTTTTTTTTTGTGGGATGGTACTTGTCTTTAAAGTACCTGGCTAACTTTGGTATTTTGTTTTGAATTAGGTAATTGCCATAAAGCTTATTCTTGCCTTTAAACTCAATCACCTTATGTGATGACAGCAACTAATATGAATTCTAATGATACTGTTCCATTCTAGTCAGTAGAATTATAATTAGTGACTTGAATTGGAAATGGATTGAATCACAAATAAACATGCCATAGAAAGAGATTTTATATGCACCATTGAAATTTATATAATGTTCTCCTCCCACTCAGTCATTAATACAGAACATTAGAATCCAGTGATTTGTGTCACATTTTAAAAACTGATATAGATAATTAAAAAAAAAAAAATTTTTTTTTTCTTAATATGCATAGATGCATAATACAAATATCCTACATGATATCCCCCCTTTTTTTTACAGATTTTACTCTGCTCTAAGTACTTAATAAAAATCACACTGCTTTAAAGATGTTAAATGAAGACATTCAGTACTTCAGTTTTTATTTGTGTAGAAAGAATTAAGAGCTTGATGTTCTAGTTCTTTTCATTTGCAGATGCATAAAGCAGTCACTTTAGAAAATGAACCCTGTTCAATTTATAGCTAGTGTGTTCTCATTTAGTCTATTCTCTGCTGGGTCAGCATAACATTTTGCATTTACAGTGCCTACTAACACTACACCCAAACATATTTTGCACCCTAACAAATTTTGTAATCACTAAGTAAGAGAAGGAAAATCTTTCCCTTAAGTGTTAGTACATTTTATACAATCATAATGATATAATATTTGCATAATAGAAGTACTATAAATAAAATAAATAAAATTATAGAGCATCTTTTAACTTAGTAGTTCAGCACCTGGACACAGAATTGCTTATTTTATAGCAAACTGATGACAAGCTTGCCTTTTTATATTATCAAGGACATCATAAATATACTGTTATTAATCTCTTGTTCTCATATACTATAAACTGCAAGTTAACATCAGTTGTCATACTTGGAAACTCCTTTTGCAGTTCGAGATTGCAACTCTGGGAATTTATCTTTATGAGTTGATTTAACTATCTGTATGCCAGATGGCACTGGTTAATCTGGAAAACAGTTTTTCTTTCAGCTTCAGAATATCAAGAAAGCTTACAGTCTAAGTGGTTTTCTTTGGTAGGTACTGAACACCTCTGAAAAAACGTTGTATTTTAGTTAATTTTTGCATATTTGAACACTCACCTTTCTACAATGCAAGTTCTAATAAACTCATCAGGCAGCAACAATATTTCAAAATAATGTCACAGGTTGGATCAAAAGCAGATATTAGCACAAATTACCTTAGAATACTGTTGCATGGAGATAAAAAGCTCTGCAAATGTTAAGTATGCAATTGGCTTGAACTTCAAAGTTTTTTGAATGTGTGTTTCAGGCTGTACAACTAAGAACTCACATTGCTGCAAATCCTTTTGTCATATAATAAGTCATTATGAGTATCCTGGACTGGAGCCCTAGCTAAAATTATATTTCCTTCTTAAAGGCCCAAGCACTCTGAACGTTATTGGAATCTTCCTCCATGAATAAAACTTTAAGATCTGATGATGACAGCGGGTTTGATGAGGTGCAGATCTCATTACTAATTAAAATTTAAATCAGAGGAAAATTTGACCCTCAGTGTGTGAACAGATTATTCATTTCAGCATTAATAACATACAGTACTGCTGATTCACTTACATGAATCAGAAAATGTATTTTAACTTTATTATTTACTTTGTAATTATGTATGTATATACACGTGTATATTTTTGATTATACACACACATGTAAAGAAGAAAATTAAGTCTGTTTATATGAATTAACCTCAGCTATAAAAACAATAACAAAGGAATAAAGAAAAAGATATTACTTAAACTAGAAAGTGAAATGGAGAATTTTTATCTTAGAGGACCCAGACAATGAAATGCATCCTCTTCTTTATCCTCGTATTTTGTAAGATTGCTGGTCTAGAATATAACCATAGAGTTTTACGCAAGTGATAAAGTTAAGCAAACTACCTTTATCATCAAGAGATTCACCTGATTTCACCTGATTTTTCTATCCTTTATTTATTTATTTATTTATTTATTTTTTATTGGAAGCAAAACCCACTTTTCTAACCTACAGAATTTCAGCCTTATAACCAAAATCATTCTCAGACATGCTTTCCCAATCCTCTCCACATTTCTATATCTAACCTACATACTAAGAACACGATACATTTTTGTAAACTTATGGAAGGAATGCCTAACTGGGAACAAGAATATTCTAATATTTAAAATAGAGTATTAGTAGCAATCTCATACAGCAAGAATGTGTTTGGATTTATGTTTTGAACTTGTCTAACTGTTTTTGTGAGATGGGTTGAAATAAATACTACAGCATTTTAGAGATCAGAGAATTAGCCTCTTTAACAGAAGTTGTCATTGAAGGATTACAGACAGTTTCAAAAGATAAAGATCTTATTTCACTTTTGTATTTTTTTGTAGTTTATGTTTTATGAAGAATTTCATTGGTCTCAGAAAGTTTGAGAACAAAAGCAGTACCACATATCCTTCTTGGGAAAAAATAAAATATAAAATAAAATATAAAATAGAATAAAATAAAATAAAATAGAATAAAATAAAATAAAATAAAATAGAATAAAATAAAATATCTCCACCTCCCCAGCAACACACCTTCTTTAGCAACACTAGCAGCTCTGAGAAACAAACTCTCAACACTCAAAGTTTTATAATTATGATTATTTTGTATATTTTTTTTCCATTCCTTTCTATAGATCTTTTTGCTGTAATAGCTAAGTTGAATTATGGTCATGATTAAAGAAAAAACAAACAAACAAACAAACAATCTTCTAATGTTGGCGACTATCCACAGTAACCACAAACAATTTATGAACATTTATGTTTTGTTTTTTTTCTCCTCCTAACATATAAGTTAGGAGGAGAAAATATAAATATATGTTTTTAAATTTGTATGAATCAGACAATGATAGATTAAAAATACAGTACTTAACAGATGCATTGTCATTAGGTCTTTGCTCTTACATAATCACAATTATTTAAACACAGGAAAAATGCATGAAAAATGGTAGTCTACCATGCATATATGAAGTATTGACAAATATATATATATAACTTGATTTTCAGTGGAGTGTGATAAACTTAGTGAAAAATGTATACAGTTCCAGAAAACTGAGCACGATGACTCATTTGGAAGAGGATACATATCAGTCTCAGACTTGTCCTTATGTCTCTCTCCTTAACGGATTTAAAAATACTATTAAGAAAGAAAATAAAAAATGAAAAAGAAAAAAAAAAAAGAAAAGAAAAATAAAAAGAAGGAAAAGGAAAAGGAAAGGAAAAAAAGGAAAAGGAAAAAGGGAAAGGAAAAGGAAAAGGAAAAATAGTAGAGCTATTAGTGATATCAAGAGACATATCGAGCACACTGGAAAATTTACATTTAAACCCTTAAAAATATATATTTCCTCTAAGCAGCACCTAATTAAATTTTGTTTCATTAGATTTTTGAGAACATATAATTTTTCTAGTTTGTACAACAGCCTTATGGCTTAAAAATGAGCAAATAAATGTAAGAAAAATAAAGCAAATGAAAGAAAAATAAGCAAACATATTAAAGAAAAAAAAAAGAACGTCAAACAAACATAAACCAACCACATGAAGATAGATGAATTTTCAGCTATGTTTACCATTTCCTTTTATAATTTGTCTATTATGAGGAATGCATAGTATACTTTCTATTACCTTGCCTCTGACACAGAGATAAACAAAATTAATGTGTCTGAATTCTGCTATGCTTTATATAAACATAAGAAGAGATATGGTCTCCCAACATTTATATATTTTTATTTTTTAAGAGAAGCACAATTGTTGTCGGGCTTAGAGGTTTAGAGACAGGTAAGTTCTACAACTTTTAAAAAGACAGGTTTTGAATTTAACTGATACAGGAAGACAGTCTCACCCTTGTCATAGTCAGGAAGGATGAACTTTAGCAATTTTAGCTAAATGAATAGCATCATGGATAGCTTCTAAAATAAAATGTCTCAAACAAATAATTCAGGAAATCATTTGACATTTTACACCACTTAGATGGATAATCTGTCGAGATTGTACCAAGACAGAATTGAATAATATTATAAATTACTTTCTTTTTAAAAATGAAGAAAAAAAAAAAAAAAAAAAAAAAAAGAGCCATGTACAGTGTTGTTACATCACATTCCAGACCCTTGAAAATACTAATAATTGTTAGGGAATGTTTCATTTCCACAAATGTAGTAAGACATCCCGTTACAGATAATTTTTCAACTTAAAAAGTTAGAGTGAATATTTTCAGGTATCTAAACTGCCTGACAACTTATTAGGTACCTTATTAGTGTTTTTTGTTTTGTTTTGTTTTGTTTTTTTTCTTATCTACTAAATATGAATTAGAAAGAAGAAAAGGAAGAAAGAGAAGCAAAAAGATTAGAAGAAGAAAAAGCTTTAAGAGATGGAAAATATCCCCTTATCTCAATAACCTATCTTCAAATATAATTATACCTCTAGTCAATGTTTTGTTAGGGTCTGCCTACCAATGTATTATGCCTTTTTTTTTTCTTTTTTTTCCTCTTGGCCTAGTTACTGATATAGTCATTTGTGTTGTGCACTGGGAATTGTTTCCATGCTGCCTATGCATTATTTCTTTTCATACTACCTTATTTAAATTCACAGTTGAAACTAAATTTTAAGAAGAGTAAATATATCCAATAGCAGACAAGATATGAAATGCTATTTTTATTCAGAAGAGGTGTTACCTTATTTACCTGAATTAGATTAAATATCTTTTGAATCTGAAGTACTGAGTTATAAAACTAAGTTTCAGAACTGATTATAATCTCAGCTCAAATAATTAGATTGGTAGAATTATTAAGAAGACTGTATAGCAGTAAAGAAAAGAAAAGCATGGTTTTGGTCAGCACACTTTACAATGTAGTAAATCTAGGAATATTTCTGCAAATAACAGTAACCAACATGTTATTATCTGGGCATTTACCACATCTATGGTATTTTGTGAGATAAATTTACTGATTTATAAATCTAGAAGAAATACTGAAGCAACACCATTGATTTAGGAACTGCAGTCTGCAAAGATTACCCTTCCTCTCAATTTATAATTATATTAAAACACTAAACTGTTTAGGGAGAAACTTTTCTGTTCCATAATCACTTGTGTCTCCAGTTTCCTGGGTATAACTGATGATGACCACCAGGCAATCTCCAGTCAAATAAATTATTAATAGCGGATAACCAAAACTTACTGTAAAATTGGTTTAGGTCATGTATGACCTAAAGCATGGATTCATCACGCCTGACCAATCTGGTGGCCTTCTGTGATGTATGCATCAGTTAGCAAGGGAAGACCAACTGATGCCCTCTGGCTGGAATTTTGTAAGACTTTTGGTATAGTCCTGTGCTACATCCTTACCTCTAAATTGGAGACAGATGGATTTGATTGGTGGACTGTTCAGTAGAGTAGGAATTGGATGGCCACAGACAGAGAGTTGTGGTCAAGAGTTCTATGTCCAGGTGGAGGCTAGTGACAAGTGGTGTCCATCAGGTGTCTAGGTACCGGTGTTGTTTAATATCTTTATCGATGACATAGACAATATGATCAAGAGCACTCTCAGCAAGTTGGCAGATGACACCAAGCTGAGTGGTGCAGTTGATACAATAGAAGGTATGCCTTCCAAGGGGACCTGGACAAACTAGAGAAGTGGGCCTGTGAGAACTTAATGAGGTTCAACAAGTCCAATTGCAAGGTATTGCACCTGGGTCAGAGCAATCCCAGAGAGGAGTACAGATTTGCTGAAGAACTCAGTGACAGTGGACTTGTGAACAAAGACTTCAGAATTCTGGTGGATGAGATGGTGGATGATTCTTCTGGTCTTTCAGCCCAGAAGACCAACTGGGTTGCATCAACAGAGATCTGGTCAGTAGGTTGAGGGAAGTGATTGCCCTCTACTCTGTCCTTGTGAGGCCCCATTTGGAGTTCTGCATGCAGATCTGGAGCCCCCAACACAAGAAAGATGTGGACAAGAAAGATGTGTTAGAAGCAAGTCCAGAGGAGGTCCATGAAGATGATCAGGGGACTGGACGATTTCTCCTATGACAAAAGGCTGAGAGAGGTGGTCTTATTCAGCCTGGAGAAGGCTAAGAGCCTTAGCCTTAGGTCTCCTAAGGCTAACCTTTAGGTTTTCCAGAACCTAAAAAGGGGTTTATGGAGAACTACTTTTTACATGGTCAGATAATGATAGGACAAAGGGGATCTATTTTAAACTGAATAAGGAGAGATTTAGGTTAGATGTTAGGAGGAAATTCTTTACTCAGAAGGTGGTAAGGTACTGGAACGAACATCTTGCTCAGAGAAGTTGTGGATGCCCCATCCCTGGTGGTATTCAAGGTCAGGTTAGATGGAGCTCTAGACAACCTAATCTAGTGGGTTGCATGCCCATGGCAGGGGGATTGGAACTGGAAGATCTTTAAGGTCCCTTTCAACCCAAGCCATTGTATGATTCTGTGATTCTAAGAGTTTGTGATTCTATGACTCATTCAGTCTCTTAACAGCTTAGTAAACATAAAAGAATTAACAAAATAATGTGTTTAAATTTAAATACCTAAGTCAGAATAGTCTTGTTTAGGTCTCAGTACTTTTTACAGTAGTTTTGGTTCGTAATATATAAGCATTTGTGCCATAATTGGACTGGCAAATAGAATGCAACATGAAACATTTTTTTTCACTTTTAGAAATAAATAAATAAAATCTGTAACTTCATTATTAATATATGCATTCATAACTTACAGACAATAACAAATACTGTATGATCCTTTAGAAGTTAAAGTTAGAAGAAAATAAGTAGGTTTAGAAAAAGTGTATTATTTTTGTGGCAAAGTTAATTAAATAAAAGCCTATTCTTTATAAGTTCACAGTGGGATATTCACCAAAAGACAGAGCTCTCAAAAACACTATGCTCTTTAAAAACACTGATCAAAGCCTCTTGCTTTTGAAGAAAGAAATAGAATGCATAACTTACTTCATTATTTTATTTTATTTTGTTTTGTTTTGTTTTGTTTTATTTGTTTCTCCTGCAAGACAAGCAGGTCTTGACCTCAAATGGTGACATATTGAAATACCTATTTAGTTCTTAGCCTGCATTTCTGGAAGTCATTTATTTAAATATTCAAGGAGAAATTGTACATGAAATTGTACTTGTGGTGCTCATGGCAGCAACATAAAAACTGTATTTGTGGAGATGTTAAGAATCAAGACTACAGGTTTTTGTTCTTAGTTTTGACTTCTGTATGTCATTGAGCAAGTACTTTTATGTTTGTAATAGGTGAAATAATAGCAATCTGTTCAGTTGACAGAATATGGGATTCTGAGACAGATGAATTATTCAGCTTACATTTCCAAACTATCCCAGTGGGGACAGAAATCAGGACAGAAATCAATGCAGAAATAATGTATTAGATTTAAAGTAAATTGTGAAGAAAAAACAAAATTCTGTTAACTAACATCAGTTATGAACTCTGTGTAAAGCCTGTGGTATGGATTCTGAGGCATTCTGAGGGGGCTAATTCTGTTGAAGCTGGTATTGAGTGTGTCCCAGGATTTGCAAGACATTTGCAGACATGAATCTATGAGAGACCTGCATTTTTCTGAAAAAAGACACTAGAATTCTTGTGGGAAAGCCTAGGTCATCTGCTCTGACATTAGACACTGCCTAGGGGCTCTCTTTTTAAGTTAATATTTACTATGCTGCTTTAAAAATCTTCACACATTTTGTATGTCAGTTTAGCAAACAAGCAGGATAAACACTCCTAAAAAAAAAAATAAAAAATCTGTTTTCTTGGACAATTTTCATAGTCAAAAGTCCCCATGCAGCAGGCTATGACAATGCACAATGAGAGTGCATGCAACAAATATTTAACATCATGAATCAAGATCATTTTTTTCAAGCCTGACAAAAATAATTATAAATAAAAATAATAAAAATAAAACTACCACAATAAAATATACGTACAGCTGTGACCAAGAAGAACCACTGATATACCTCATTTACATGCAGCAACTAGAGGTTAGTGGATATGACTTATTTTGTAGAATGTGTGTTAGAGCTGAGGAAATTATCAGAAGAAAAACTGTAAAGTAAACATGACCTAGGACTTTGAAATTCATACATTCATTACTTATCCCATGCTTTTTGTGTTGATTTTTCCCATTGATAGTATTGGACTGAGAGAGGTATTGTAAGAAGGAAGAAACTATCTAAATACAATGAGGACTTCAAATACAATGAGGTCATCAAAAATTAAAAATAATATTAGGAATAGACATGTATTACTGCATCCATATTTTAATACCATATATGTGTGAGGGAAAGCTTAGATCTAACTTAAATGATGGAATTATTCTTTTAATCTGATTGCAAAACTTGGAATCATTCTTGGAATTATTCTTGGAATCCAAATTTCTGAGAACTGAGTTGTTCAGTATTGCCAAAAGTGGTCTCAATATCAATATTTCTATCTTCACTTCTACCTGTTTATGATATATATGATTTGGAGGAAGTTATTCAGCATCCATCAGCAAGCATACTTCTGGAGCTATTTTGGTGTGAACTTTCATTATCTAAATCTCATTCTTTAAAAATTTAGAAATCATTATTTAAATTGAAGTCAATACAATACATATAGTCACATTTAGAAATTTACTTCAAAAATGTTACAAAAATCAGATCTTTTCATTATGGTGGCAGTACAGAAATGTCTTCTCTTGAAGCATCTTGTTTGTTTTTTTTTTTCACCTGCAGGCTTGCAGATAGCTTCTATGAGGTGGAACGGTTACAGGAACGGGAAGAATTTAGGGTATTAGCTTAATGTTCTGCTCTGCAACAGCTTCTTTCCTTAGGGGTTGGTGTAAAAGAAACAGAACCAGCTAGAAACAGAACCAGATGACTTATGAATCCAGGATATTATGGCTGCCATAACAGGATTTTTTAATTATTATTATTATTTATTTGTTAGTTTTTGTTGTTGTGGTTGGTTTGGTTTTGTTTTGTTTTGTTTTTCAACATTGACCTTGCTGCACGAATGATTTACTTGTATCACATTTACTTGGAAGGAGATGTTTGGCTCCAGGAACTTAAGAAATATATAGACAGAAATATATGAACTCCTTGGAATATGTTGGGTGAACACAACTTACACAAGTGTTTAGATGTTACACTTCTTTGGGAACCTACTATCAGTTTAAGCCATACAGATATTAAATCTAGCAAAATCAAAGAGTACTTCAACAATCAGAGAATCAATTTAGCATTAAATAACACTAATAATAATAATTATTAGAGTTTAATTATTAGTTATGTGTATCAATTATTAATTATATTAATAAATTAATAATTAATACTCTAATTAATAATTAGAGTATAATAATTATTATTAGAGTTTCTAGAAAGTAACTTTGTTCTCAAGCAAATATGACAGCATGATCCCTGAAAAATAGGAGTAAGAATATAGGTGTAAAATTTTTTTCATTTTGAAACATGAAAATCTATCAAATTGTATACTGAGATATTATGATGATTCCAACTCTCTCCTCTGCACACAGCACACAAGAACTGTACTACTAACATAGCTAAAAGTTCATGAACAGATATGCCACTGAAGGTGAAGCATGTAGTCTGGTCTATGGCACTTAAAGATCTGGGAAAAGAAAGTCATGTTCTGATAACCATATCATGAGATTAATCTGTGGTACCTTTTGTAAGGCACGCCTAAAAACAAAAAGTATGATTTTTAGAACTTCTGCTTATCTTATGTGTAATCCCAAATTACTTCACAGCATTTTTAGTATCGTTACTATAACCTCAGAATCTTTGTAGCAGTTTCTCCATTCTGATAGTCCTTCTACTTTTGATCTTGTTCAGAAATACTTTGGTCCAAGAAGAGGAAAAGAATTTCAACATCATGAAAGAAAAATAAAAAAAAAAATCAGTGCTCTAACTATTTCATTTATTTTATTTTATTTTATTTTATTTTATTTTATTTTTATTTTATTATTTTATTATATTTTTATCTTATGCAATATGATATCATATCATATCTTAGGGAATATCTTAGGATATCTTAGGGAATATGATATGATACTGCAGGTATTATTACAAATTATAGTATCAGCTATGGCTGGAATTTAAGTAAGGTTATGAGAAATGTTTGCAACTATTAGGATTGTCCTGTAGATGAAATCTATATCACTCCTCTAAATTAAAGGCAGATCACCTTGCCAAAAGGAACTCAAGTTTCAGAGTTACAAATAGTGGTGAAGGAGGAATTTGACTTTGCTACCTAATGGTAAGTCATTTTATCTGGGAAAAGGGAGACATGGGAGCTGATTCCTGGCCTCTTGGAATAGTTTCAAATTAAATGACTATAAATTTGTATAAATATACCAATGTCCTTGGGAGCAAGGAGTAGAACTGATAACTCTTTTAATCACCTGAATGATCTAACCATTACACTCCTGGGAAAATGGCTGTCTTTAATATTTTCTTCCAAGCCTAATGAACCTTTCCTTCTTTTCCAGGTTAGGACAGCAACACAGAGGAGGTGCAAAGTGCCCCATTTGGGGCATATATGAGATGAAATATTTCCAGAACAGTTTAGATGTAATCTGAGCTTAATGGAGGAAAGCTTAAGCCAAATAAAGGAGTTATCTTGATTATGGAGAAAAATAAATAAATAAATAAATTACAGAAATACCTATCATGTTTGTGTCTTAATTAACAGTTCTAATAAGCACATTAATTTTGGACAGATCTTGGTTAGCATTTTGTTCACCCCTTTAGGATCTTGCTTCAACATATTCAACCATTCATTTTCAATGTGTGGCACAGTTCTGTAAAACAGAGCTCTGAATTTCGTTCTAATGATTAGATGGTAAATATAATATCACTATCATTCAAGGACGCAGAATCCATCTTTAATGGATGCATCCCTAATTATTCCTGTACCAAATGGCATCAGATGCTGTCTTACCAAAATAGCAGTGGTCCAACAATGGTTCAGTTAACAGCCACCAGGTTCCTCAGCCCAAAGGGAAAAGAGGCCATCCATTTATTGTTTCACTAGAGGACAGAAAGGATTGGAAATCCAACAGCTGAATATATCTCATTGTGCCCAATATTACTGTACTAATGAAGCTCTAGGCTTGGATCTGGCCCTTCTTGCTGAACGATTTGGATTTCACATTGGTTTGCTAAAGGGTGATGATGTCCCTTCTGAAGGTACTGATTCTTTCTCAAAAACAAAACAAAAAACAAACAAACAAAAAACACCACCAACAACACCATGAAAAAAACTTTATTTTTGTATGACTGTGTCCCTGATTCGTGATGCATTGTAGGTAGAAATACAATAAATGTTGAAAATATACAGGTTACTTTAATTATTTAGTTGCTTAGTGTATTATAAAATTTCATAGGACATTCCCCATACACATAAGTGTAAAAGCATGAATTCATGAGAAGGCTATAAATTTCTTTTCTGGTCTTAATGTTCTTTTAACCTGTTTAGGTGCATTGAAGATAATTCCCAAATCTACAGACTGTTGTTAAAAGAGTACTTGGAATAGTGCAAGCTTTGACTTCTACACTGTAAATCTTTACAGTGCAGAACTCCTCGTGTTTCACACACAACATAAAAGATACATCACAGTCATTAACCTTCCCCTTAGTTGCTGGTAAAGTAGGTCCTTTCTTTACAGTAACAGTAATGAATCTGTTCAGATAACTATACCTCTTGTTGAAATAAACTATAAAGCTGTATTTTACAGCTGCATAGCTTTTTTACAAACAATAAAGTGGCAATTAAAATTGAGTATGAACAGAATGCTTAGAGAAACTTTGAAGGCAAAGGGGATGAAAGAGTTTTACTTCCCTCAAGCTCAACATATAAATCAACCAATATTTGTTTATATGATTTTTGAATCTAAAACAAAGTTATAACATTAAATGAATTCCTGGTAATCCATTTCTGAAGGCTGTTTAATTGATTTAGTTAAACATCAAATGTTTTTTGTGCCTGTTATTTATTTATTTATTTATATTTGTTGTCATTTAAACAGGAGGCTATAACTGAAGGACTGGTATAAGTGAAAGTTTAGGTAACTATTTTGTAATATTATAAATGTAACTATACCTAATTATATTAATAATTTAATTAATGTATTATGATTTAATAATTGTTTATAATTTTAAGTCTACCAAGGGATGAATTCAAGAGCTGTAGGTTTGTCTTTTTTACCATGTAGCTTTGTGCAAATCACTAAGAACTTAACTAGATCTCCCACAACAAGATGTATTTAGCATCTCCAAAACAAGAAGCATATTTAGGATCAGATTGTAAGGATCTGATAAGGATTACTCATTGTAAGGATCAGCACATCACACCCATGTGCAAGAGTTTAAGACAATGAGATCCACTAGCTTGCAGATAACTTCACATTTACTTGTACAAGACACATTCATACATGACTGAGCCCAGGTAAAAACTTGCAGTGTGAGCATGGGTAAAAGCTTGTAGTGCTGTAATATCTGAGAAGATATGCAGGATTTGCACTATATAGTAATATTAATACTCCTGAAAAATATCAGTTTGTGGACCTCATCATATGACAATCTTATTGTCATATGGATTTTCTACTGGGTAAGTCATGAAAATGGCAACATTACTTGTGTATTTTCCTCATGACTATAACACTGAAGGACTTATTTACTTATTTACTTAAACTGAAAGTTGAAGGAGATTCTACAAAAATAAAACATTTCACAAACAAAGTAGTATAAGGACACATGCCAAAGCACCTGTGCATGAAACTGCTGAGAAATAAATATTCAAACACTGTTTTCAGATACTTTTCTGTTTGGAATTCGCACAGTCAGTATTCTTTTTATCTCGTGTATCAAACTCTACTTCAATCAGCCAGATGATCTTCCAAAATGGTAATTCATCATAAATTACATGATCAACAAAATAAGATTTTTTAATTTTATTTTTTTTGGTGTCTCTCTTGCTGTCTATCATACACAGCTACAGACCTAATGTCACATAGAATCTCATAGCAAAGCATTTTACCCAAATGCATAAACCAAGAAAAATTAATAGTATTAGAACCTAACAGTTCAACTAGTTTTGAAAATAATCAAAGATCCTGCACCAAGAAATTATTTCACAGACATTTCTCTTTAATTGTACAAACATGAGATGCTAATATTAAATAGAATCAATACAGGTAATATAACACCTTTCTCAATCCCCCAGCATCCTAAACGTGAAGATCATTTGAACTGGTATGAAAATTACCCATATTAATTATGTCATTATCAAGTGATTCAAGCAATACATACTGGTGAAAAATAAGCTACCATTTTACCTAAAACAATATATTGATTTTTAGGTTTACAGCAATTAAAAATAAAAATAAAATCAATATTACATAAAATTAAAATTAAATCAATTAAAATTAAAAATAAAATACATATTGAAATATACTTCAGTCAAATGCCACCTTATGAAATAATGCAGGTGAATGAAATAACTAATTTAATATATGATAAGAAATTGTAATGTATGTGAAGGTGGACTAAAGTCTTATGTGCACACTTACAGAGACATGCAATATGACATGCACATTATACAAGTATGACACGTACATGCGTGATAGATATGTACATGTGTGTATGCAGATATATCCTATAAACATGTAATAAGTGTATGATACTTAAGTTTGGCTCACTCAGCCTGTACAGTTGACTTGTAAATTGCTTATAAGTACTGCTAAACTGATTTAGAGGTGTGTATGTAGCATAAGGTTGGAGCTACATGAAAGTGAGTAAACAGTGAGTACACAATTTTTTTGTAATTATAGAGAATAGCATACACAGCAGAATTTAAGGACTGGATGTAAAGTTTAGTAGAGTCCATATAAAATTTCCAGGCACTGTTGCAGACATTATAAAACTGTAGATCTTTAAACACCCAAAGTACTTGAAGTACTTATTTGCTGTTTTGCCCATGATCATTACCTGTTTTTGTTGTTGTTGTTGATTGATTGTTTTTTATTTTATTTATTTATTTTTTTCCCATTGCTGCACTTTCAGGTGTTTTTTTTTTTTTTTTTCTGTTTTAACTATAACATGTATTTTTTATTAAGAAAATAAAATAGTAATAAAAAGTAAAACACCACAACTTTTTGTTATAAAATATTAAAATAATAATGATTACACCACTATAAAGAATAGACATCCATAGCCCTGAATACCCAAGCTTCTCACCAAGTATTATCTGTTCCTGACTTTTTTATATTGTGTGTAAATGCCATAAGAACAATTTAGGTTTGTTTTAATTGTGACTTATATTTTCCAGAATTATGAGTTATAAAAGTCCAATAAACTTTTATTAAACTACTGTAGTAACAGTTTTCTTGTAAGTTTCCCCGAGAAATGTCACGGAGACTGAAATGTTTACCTATTAGTTCTTGTGAATTAAACTGGAAATTAAAATTGTGCTGTCATTCAAAATCCCATCTTCTGGTTATGCTACACTTGTGATTTATACTATGTTCATAGTATAAATAGTATATGTAGTATAAAAATAGTATATTAGTATATACTATTATATAATAGTATATATACTTAAAAATAGTATAAAAAGAGTGATGTTTTGTTTGTAGCCAGTCAGCTTTAAGAACGTCTTCACAGTGGCTTCCCTATTGTTTTAAGGTGCTCTACACCAACAGCACTGTCAGAAATGTAGAATCTGACTTCCCTTATTCTGGCACAGACACTTGCAAACCAGCCTGCTGAGACATATTAGAAATTTGACATAATAACAAATGATTTTTATGCTTTCCATTTCTTCTTTAGTTTCCAATGTATGGTCTATTCAATTAAAGTTAAAAAACGCTGCATAGGAATAAAAAATAATAATAATAATAATAAAAATGAGCTATAAGCCTTATACTGTTTTTCTTTCATAGTTTACTGTATGCTTTATGTGTTGAACCCAAACTAAAATTGTACCCCAAGGAGCTAGAGCACTGGAACTGAAAACAAAATAGGTGTTTCTGTGGTGTACAGTACAGTACAGTATTTTTGATAAATGTTAATGGTAGCAAAAACCTCCCATCGATCCCACTTTTTTTTTGAGTATATGTGATTAGTCACATGGTCTGAATTTTTGGGTAGACCTGTGCGGTGTCAAGAGTTGGACGTGATGATCCTTAAGGGTCCCTTCCAACTCAGGATATTCTATGATTCTATGATTCAAGAAGAAAAAAAAAAAAAGGTATATAGTACAGTCAATGATTGTTTCTATTTTGAATTGACTTTATTTTTTTCTTCAGAATGTATTATTTTTATATGCATCATATCATAAGCAGCAAAAGATTAAAACTTACAAAAGATTCTTCACAGTCTAATTATTAAACACTGATTCAGAACCTATTGCACTGCAGTTATTTATAGCACCACTTTAGGAAAGATCAAGACAAAATGCAACTGTCAAGAACAATTTAATAGAGAGATTCCCACAGCATTCAGCCTTTCATGCTTAAGAGAGACACAACAAAACAGTGCATAATTTCTTAAATTTTATGTTGCTAATTGTCATATTTTGTTTCTCCATCACTTCAGTTTTACACTCGTACCTAACAATTCTTTAAGACTATGTAGATGTAAATATTCCTCCCTGCTTCAATCACAGTTATAATCTATAGTATCTCAGAAGTATAAACAGTAGTCATTGACAATAGTATCACTAGCATGGCTGAAACACAAGATTTAAGAATGACTACAATTCTTTTTAAAAAAGGAAAGTTTTTTTCATGTGTAAAAAGTGTTAGCAATGATCTCATTTATTTATTTATTTATTTATTTATTTATTTCAGTAGTGATATGAAAACATTAGGAAGAAAGGAGAAAAAACAGAAAAAAAAAGTTTTTCTGATTTCTTTGTATGGGATTTCCAAGAAGTGTTTTGTACAAATGGCAGCAGGTGAGGGACTTATTAAGTATTAATATCAGATACCTAGGTTGGTATGGAAAGGCAAATTTGATGTTTAAGAATAACAATGTAAATTAAAGTGTAACCATGTTTAATTTAAAATAAACAAAGAGAAAATTAGAAGGGTACATATAACTCTGTTCCTCAATTCCACTAACTTCTGCTTGTTGACTTGTAGAACATAGGGCATACAGCACAATTACAATGCTGTAATTACTTTGGAAAAACAAAGAAAGAAACAAACAAGAACATTATTTCAAGATAGATGCCAGGATTGCATCCATTTATATGGAAGGCAGCCACTCATATGAATGAGGAATCTTTACCCTGGAATACTAAATCCTAGACTATTCAGGCATACTAAAGGCTTGATTTTTGGCCGGGTTATTGGACTTTTGATCTTGGCTAGGTTATTTGGACCTATATTGAAAATTATTTGGACCTATTTGAAATATATTATTTCAAATATTTTCATTGAAATATTTTTCGTTCAAGTATTGCATTCATATATTTTCATTCAAGTATTGAATGCAAGTTTATAAAAAGTTCTTTTGTTACTGAATAAGCAGGAACATCCAACCTAATATTATTTCAATGCTCAGAGAAACACAAAATTGCAGGGTACTTTAGAACTATTCTAGTTACAATATTTTTTTTCTGAAGTAATCTTGGTAAAAGTAGTTAAATGAATCTATGAAAATATTCTAGTTTTCCATAAACAATTTCAAACATGTAACAACTTAGCCACAGGTTATTTTGTGTTATTCTGAAGGCATAAAAAGAACTGACCTAAGCCTTATGTTTAAAAGTCTGACTCTTTCTGAATCTTAATTTCTATGGATAAAAATCTTGTAACAAAAAAGATACTTTTACTGATAACGATTAATTTTACATGTTTTCAACAGGCAATTCAGGAAAAAAAAATAGTTGAAAAGAATATTAGTTTTTAACCAAAGATTTACAAGACATGTTTAAATTACTTGTAGAGTAAATTTTAAAACATTGGTAAGCAATATTCACAAAATCTTTTAGCAGCTTGGATGCTTACTTATTTTTCTTAAGTATTACAATTTAAGAACTGTAATTTACGTAACTCTAGGAGAAACTTAGAATTGGTGTCATACAGTTAAGAATAACAGATGAAGAGGATACCTGAAGGAGTAAATGGTCAAGCTGATGCATTACCCACTAAGGTTCTGAGGATATTGTCACTGCAAAGCAAAAGTCATATTTTGCACTTTGGAATCCAGGATTAACAAATGAAACCATGTGCAATTTTCTTGGTATTTGGAAATAATGACTTATTTGGAAAAAAATACAGTATTGCTCTGAATTGTTAGAATGTCTTCAATTCATTAGAAACATAAAATAATGTAAGCTAAGACTGAAAATAAAAAATCCACAAATTTGAATTTTACCACCATAGGAAGCAGAAAAGAAGCAACTTCCCACCAGATTTGTGAATAATGGGAACATTTGCATTATATTTATTTTTATTATGTCACTTTATCACTTTTACTATTGTGCTGCAGTATAGACCTTTGAAGGTCTGCCAAACCACTGCGGCTTGCTCAAATGCAGTACTGAATTTTAATTACATTTAGCAAAATACTCATTGAATTTACTGGGACAGATTAGACCAGCCATCCTAAGGGCCCTACAGAGGGCATCTTGCTTACTCATTTTAATAGCTGACAGAGGCAATTAATAGTTTTTTGTAAAATAGTTAAATGTGAAAAATACAGGCTGTCAACACCTCTTTTCACTGAGAATCTCATCTTTTGTACACAGCATAGATTTTTTGGAAAAGAATTATGAAGTAAGAATAATTCAGTAGTAATAATTGTGAAGATTATCTCTAAAGATATGCATTTTGTTTCTCTAAACTGTTCCTCATCAAAATGTATCCAATGAAATGGGGTTTCTGTGGCCTCTAGAATAATGTTAAGCATGCTACAAGTTGAAGAATTTTTAGACTCCTTTTTACTTTTCCATGGAAATGATACTAGGACCTCTGTCTAGCCTATGCAATTAGATCATCCCTTATATAAATCTGTATCTTCAGTCTTTCCTGCTTTCCTGTGAAGCATGACCACAGACTGCTGACATAAATATTCCTTTTTATTTATTTTCTGAGTAAAAGTGAGAAGTAAATAAGTTTAAGAGCAAGCTGGGTTTTGACACAGTAGCAATGCCTTTATCAAAGAATCACAGAATTGAAGGAGTTGGAAGGGACCTCTAAAGAGGTCCCTTCCAACGGGAAGGAACACGGTTTAGGACACGGTTTACTGTTGTTTACTGTTTTCTCCTTCCTATTCACAAAATAAGTCTAGAAGAAAAGGAGGGAGGGAAGGCTTGTTATAATAGCTGTCCAGAAAACCAATCTCTTATACCTAAAGCATTGTAAGAAAGGAATAATAGTAGATAAAAAAGGCAATGACTATGATGACTATGTATAAGTGACAGTAAGGTATTTTAGGTCCTAATTCAAGAGAAACGTTAGTAGACTACTAAGCATCCTTACTGTTTGTATGACAAAGAAGAGTACTGATATTCATTGATTAATTTAATTCCAATAATGTTGGAACGAAAGGATAAGAAAAATAGACAAAATCAGTAGACAAAATTTGCATTCAAGGAGTCTGTGTTCAGGCTATAAATAAGAAAAAACTCCTTATTTAAATACCTTATTTAATGACTGAACATCATTGTTCAAAAAATCCCAAAGAAAACTCCATTGAATTTCAAAAGAAACAACAGTAGTAAGTACATTACCACAAAACACAACACTTAGACTGAATTATAGGAGACCTAAGAGTTTCTTCTTAGTAACTGAAAAGATGAGAAAAATGGAAGTGGGGAAGATAAAAGAAGGACAGTAAATTCATGCTTTAGTGTCTTTCAGTAAGACTAAGAGTTTGCTGTGCATATAGAAGTAAAATGTTCTAGTGCTTGATTCAATAACAATTCTCACACTTTGTAATGTGCAAATTCTAGGCAGAGGGTACCAAATACAGAAGTATTTGGAGAAAAAGATTACATTAATGGACTTTCTTATGAACAAAAGCACAGTAAATATATATATAATATTTTTTATCATGTGGCTTTACTCAGCCTCTTGTAAATAATATTCTGTACTATTAATCAAGAAAACATAAGCCTATATTGTACTTACTATTATTTATTTCTTAGAATGTCTGTTTTCCTAAGCAAAGTATTTGTTTTGAATAAGCATACAAGTAGACAAAAACAACACCAGAAAAATAAATCAATAAAGAGATAGATTAGAAAATAAAAATAATAATAGTTAATAAACTTTTACTGATTACTTAATCTACAAATTTAGAGAGGATATGTGTCAAAGAATCATGTGAATTATACAGAAAATCATTTGAAATATTAGCTGACAATTTTTTTGGGGGGGTAAAAGCATTGAAACTTATTTTCTGCAGTTCAATTGTTATATATATAAAAAAGGAAAAGAACACTTGAAATACTGTCCCTATCATGTTCACTGCTGATATCCATGACATCTTTGCTTTGTTACATGTACAAGGGTCAGCCATATCCCCAGGGTGGTGTCTTAATTGGGGTGAAGTGTTCATTGTTCAAAGGACTGATGAAGCATAGAAAAAAATAGCATATTACAAACTCCTAATTTACTGTGTTGTTTACAAGAATTTCCCTTTAAAAGCAATATCAATGATATGAAAATTTATGCCTGTGTCTCTGCTTCACTGCTGTTAATCCAAACTTATAACGTAAAATCCACCATTGTTTATCAAAATATATAAGCTTCATTAAGCTTAATGCAGCTCATTTTTTCCATATTTCATCTCATATCTCCTTGCCACTATTATGAACTTTTTTATTATAAAAATCCACACATTAAGATAAATACTATGTTATAGAGTTCAATAGACAGGTCAAGGTCACACAAGGGATAAAGAAAGTAGAAGTAATATTTGCCTCCCCAAGAGGTTTCATACAGACTGTAATTATCTAGTAATTGTTAATGTTTTTTGTTTTGCGTTGTTTTCAAAAATGGTCTGAAAATTACTATATTTTTTGGGTCTATTTCTAGAAGCATGAAGGAATTATTCAACATGTTTAGGAATCATTCAGGTAAAAATTAGACGCCTTAACTAATGATAATGCTTTACTTTTTTTTTTTTTTTTCCACAAGTACAAATAACCATTTTTTCATTGTGAATGGATTTAGTAGGTTTTCTTTTAACATCAAAATACTGAATTCTCTTTTTTTTTTCCACTAAAGCAGTATTTATAATAAATAAATAAATTATTATTATTATTGTTATTATTATTAATATTATTTATTATTAATTAATATTATTTATTAATAATAATAATAATAATTATTATTATTAATAATAATAATATAAGCATTTTTGTGAAATTTAGGCAACCACCAGGATTTTTTTTTTACAATAGGTCCCTTCCCCTCACCATCATTATCATTTTGGCAGGCTTCCAATACAGTTAGCCTCCATCTGCTACTGTTTGATAGAAATGGTACCTTGAGGCCCAATTGACCTAAGATCCCTCAAACTCTCCAGCAATTTAATAACAATTTTACCACAGTCAATTTAGTGGACAAGAAATGCTATGTGGAAATAAAAGATCCCTGCAGGATTCCATTGTTCTGGTATTTCTAGAACTTTCCTATCAAGTTTCTCGGAGCCAACTTTCAAGTCACTTTCCATTCAGACTCTATTTGTGGTCCCAGCACCAGAAAGCCCCAACAAGAGAAGGTGAAGCTTTTCCAGAACCCTAAAATATGAATCCAAGTGTTGTAAAGCATCGGGATGCCAAGATCTAGGGCTGTGGTCTCCAATGTGAGAACCTGGAAGTGTTAAGGTGGACAAACTTAGATGAAAGTTTAGGGGTTCTGGCAGTCCTCCTTTATATCTAGAGGCTTGATCTGTTTCCCAACATTTAACAGAGTAACTTCAAAATTAACTTTTATTAACAAACATGAATTGCAACTGAGACACAACAAGAGACTTAGTATGTGACACTACAGAACATGAGCTGCTATTGTTCTATTAATAAAAAAAATAAGGATTCTGCATGCATGATAAACATTTTCTGGACTTTTTCTTTTGCATTAATAAGAAACAGAATATTTGTTGATGAACATATATTACAGAACATTTCTGATTATCAGAGGAATCATCATGTCCTAGGTTCACCTAAGAAACTCTAAAAGGTCACTTTTTGACATGGGAGGTCCCTATGTGAGATTTCTGATTCACTAATTGTTTGATTGTGACAGCATCTTTTGTCTGTGTTCTGAATTGTTTCGTTATCTAATGAACCTTGAAACTTCCAATTATTTAGAGAAAAATACTATAAAGTGAAAGAGAATAGTATGAATGAAAGTTGACAATTTCATTCTTGTCTTATCTCTGCAAAACCCTAAAGGCCCAGAAAACAAGTTAGATGCAAAGTAAATATAAAGAGAAGGGAAAGAAGGGAAATAAAATAAAATTAACTAAGAAAAAAAAAAATGAACTAAGTGTTCCGTCTTAGTTGGAAAATATTCTACATTTCTACGATTAGAGACAAGTTCTGAAATAGAATGTCTATTTTTTAGCATGTCTACTTTGGGTCCCGAGAGTATCTGATGTAGCCTAGTCCCAATTATTTTAATGAAAAGTAGTTGTTGACATCATGATGCAGCTCAACATCACCACACGTCTTGCCAATCAAGCAGAATATCATTGTTATAGTCGTAAGAAACTTCAAGAAGGGAAAGATTCACACACAGATGCACACACTGATTACCTGCAGTCAGAAATTATATTAACAGACTCTGTTTCACAAGTATTTAATGCACATCTTCATACCAGAACACATTACCTATAGGCAATTATTCTGCAAGGGAAAGCCACAAAGCTGTGAAAACAACTTTTTTTAAAGTCACTCTACTTATAAAATCACATGGAAAGTTTAAATCATTTTAAACAAACATTTCCAAGTGTTTTTACCTAGACCAAAATATTTCTTATAAAACAACATCCATGAGTCAAGCTGAAGTACAGTTAATAAACAAAAGTTGAAATGATAATGGAGATATTTGAGACTGTATATTTATATACATGTATTCTATACATGTATATAAATGTATATACATGTATATACATGTATTCTATACATGTATGGGTGTATATGTCAGTACACAGAGAGAGAGGGTGTATTGGGTCTGGCTGGAATGTTAACTTTCCTGGCAGCAGCCCATACAGTGCTGTGCTCTGCACTTGTAACTTAGCACACCAGTGCTGTGCCTACTGCTCAGCAGTGCTGCCACAGCATCGGGACTCTCTCTAACCCTCTTAGGGGGTGGGCAAAAAGTGAGAAGAGAAATATCACCAGGGCAGCTGACCTAAACCAACCAAAGGGATATTCCATACCATATGATGGTCTGACTCAGCAATAGAAGGTGGAAACAGGAAGAAGAGGGGAGGGGTGGGCTCTCGTAAAAAAGTCGATCCTCCTCCCAAACACCGGCTATGTGTGTTGAGGCCCTGCTTCAAGAACGTGGGAAGTAGAGAGTAATTTCTTTCCTCTGCACTTCCACATAGCCTTTATTTGTTTTGTTTGTTTGTTTTCCCCCTTTTTTCCTTTCCCCCTCCCTTTTCCCCTTTCCCTTTTTTTTTTCCCCTTTAGTTAAATTGTTTAGTTCATAATAATCTTTCTTTTATTATTATTATTATTATTATTATTATTATTATTATTATTATTATTATTATTATTATTATTATTATTTCCCTTTAATTAAATTATCTTTATCTCAACCTGTGAGTTGTTCTTTGCTTTACTTCTTCCCCTCCTCATCTAAGGAGGGGGAGTGAGAGAGCAGTTTTGATGTTTAGCTCCCTAGCACGGTAAAACCACCACAGAGGGAGAGAGGGACACTATGCTAGAGCAAAAGCTTGTTCTGAGGAGAGATGTGGGAAATCATCATTTTGATTTTAGCAGACATTTAAGAATTGCATCTGGATCTACAAAAGATGTCTCCAAAATGAACAGAACCTAAAATCTACTTTCCCGAGGTGTGTTTTGTTTTGTGTGTATGTGTGTGAGAGAGATTTCAAAAGTTTAAATGACAGAACAAATAAAATATATCATTTTATTTTCAAGTATACACAGGAGCTTTATTCGAAAGAGTTTACTTCTTGTAACTTACACCGAAGTCTTTAGCTGTTGTATCCAAAAGTCTTGTTCATCTGGCAAACACTTCAGTCCTGTACGAAGAAGTTGAAGAGGGCAATATATTTTGATGTGGCTACCTGTTGGGGAGCTTTATAAACACATGTATGTGTTCCTGAGATGAAATTCTGTCCCCATCAAAGGACTTCAAAATGTTATGTGATTACCTTGTTACCCAGATATCACAAAAACATAACAAAAGTAATGATCAAAAGAAGAAGACATTTGTTTACAAAACATACCTTCCTCATTTTGCCATGCAGAACAGTTGCAGCACATCTGGTTTTCTTCAGAAAGTGTCATGGACAGGAAAACTCATTACATAAAGAACATAAATCAACATGGAGGAAAGAAAGTATTTCTATACTGAATGATAGAAAACTATGTCAGTCAATAGAAAGGGCTTAACTGTAGCAAAGTTATGTTCATGTTATTTTTGCAGAGCTAGACATACGTACAGGCAGGAGTGTATAAAATGTTTGTATCATATAGGAAATGATAGAATTGTATCATTTGTATCATCAGTATCATATACTGATCACTCTGATGCTTATTATTAGCTTGAAAACAAGGAAACAAAGTTCACTGTAATATTAAGGTGCCAGTGTAGGAACGCTTTCCTTTCCTTTCCTTTCCTTTCCTTTCCTTTCCTTTCCTTTCCTTTCCTTTCCTTTCCTTTCCTTTCCTTTCCTTTCCTTTCCTTTCCTTTCCTTTCCTTTCCTTTCCTTTCCTTTCCTTTCCTTTCCTTTCCTTTCCTTTCCTTTCCTTTCCTTTCCTTTCCTTTCCTTTCCTTTCCTTTCCTTTCCTTTCCTTTCCTTTCCTTTCCTTTCCTTTCCTTTCCTTTCCTTTCCTTTCCTTTCCTTTCCTTTCCTTTCCTTTCCTTTACTACTATATACTGCCCAGTTATAGAATCTTAAAAAATCCTGAGTGGGGAGGAACCCAGAAGGTTCATCCAACTGCTGACTGTTGGTGGTCCAACAGGACCACCTTAAAATCATTGTATATGTCTGAAAGCATTGTTCAAATACTTCTTGAACTCCAGTAGTCTTCTTGCCATTATCACTTCCCTAGAGAGCCTGTTCCAGCACCCAGCTTCTATCTTGACGAAGAGCCTTTTCCAAACATCATCCTGAAAGTTCGCTGTTGCAGTGTCATTCCATTTCTTCAGATCCTATTTTTCGTCACCATAGAGAAGAGTTCAGTGCCTGCCCTTACACTCCCCCTGTTGTAGAAGCTGTAGGCTTCCCCTCAGACTACAGCTGACCCCTCAGACTACAGGTATCCCCTCAGTCTCCTTTTCTCTAGGCTGATCAGTTCAAGTGAACTCATCCATTCCTCATATGTCTTGCTTTCTAGACCCTTCACCATCTTTGTTGCATTCTTTTGTACTCTCTAATAATGTCATGTCCTTCTTATACTGTGGCACCCAAACCTGCACACAGTACTCAAAGAAAGGTCACATCAACGCAGAGCGGAGTGGGACAATCAATCACTTCCCTTGACTAGCTAGCAATGCTATGCTTCATACACCCCAGGATACAGTTGCCTCTCCTGGTTTCCAGGGTGCACTGTTGACTTATATTCAACTTAATGTTGATCAAACACACCAGATTCCTTTCTATGGGACTGCTCTTTAATCTCTTGTCCCCAAGCCTATACATATCTCCGGGTTTGCCCCATCCCAGATGGAGAATCTGGCACCTAGTGTTAACCTTCATATTGTTGGTGATTGCCCAGCCCTCCAGTTAGTCAAGATGTCTCTGCAAGGCCTCTCTACCCTTGACAGAGTAACTGGATACTCCCAATGTAGTACTACCACAAACTTGCTTAGTATGCCTTTAAGTCCTGGATCCAAGTCATTTATGAAAACGTTACATAAAGCTGTTTGCCCATCATATTATGTATTTGCTGGATATGCTGGATATTCTGTCCAGAAATATACTGTGAGAAACCTTATAAAAAACTTTGTTGAAACCAAAAAGATTACATCAGCTGGTTTCCCTTGGTCAACTAGATGTGTGGCCTTGTCATAAAAGGAACTTAAGTTCATTAAAAAGAGCTTTTCCTTCGTGAACTTGTGTTGGCTGTGATCAATGACTGCAATGTCCTTCAGGTGTTTTCCAGTAACTCCCAGAATAATTGTCTCCATAATTTTACCAGTCACTAACCTGAGACTGAGAGGCCTGCAGTTACCTGGGTCTTCTTTCTTGCCCTTCTTGAAAATTGAAACAACATTTCCCTGTTTGCATTTGACTGGGACCTCCCCATATTACAAAGACCATTGAAAAAGAATTGAAAGAAGACTCACAATAATATCAGAAAGCTCTTTAAGTACCCTGGGACAAATCCCATTAGGATAAACTTATTTTTATCCAACCAGAGCAGCAAATCCCACACAAGTTCATTAGCACAGTCATGGTCTGCCAACTCAGGGATCTGGGGGTCCTAGAGCCCATCATCGGTGTTGAAAACAGAGGCAAAGATGGTATTAAAAGACTTTTTTGTGTACGTCCCTGTTTGTGAGGTAACCACCCTCAACAAGTAACAAACTAATGTTATATCTGGTCCTCCTTTTGCTGTTAACATATTAAAACAAGACAAAACAAAACAAACACAACAACAAAACTTTCTATTGTCCCCGACATATTGGCCATCTGCAGCTCTTTGTACTTTGACCACACAAATTTCCTCCCTATAACGGTGAACAACATCCCTGTAGTCCTCCCATGTTGTGTGACCTCCCTTCCAGTGGCCATGTACTTTATTTTTTTGTCTAATCTAGAAGAAGATCCCTGCTCAGCCAAGATGACCTTCAGCCCCACCTGCTTGACTCCAACATTTTAGAATTGTCAGCTTCTATGATCTTAAGAGGTGGTACTTTAAATTTGACAAGATCTGATGGACTTTTGAATGTCTTCAATTTTTTGAATGTCTCCTAGGGGACCTTACCAATTAGTTCCCAGAGCAGCCTGAAGTCTGCTCTACCCATATCTGGAGCTGAAGTTTTGGTGGTAGTTTCCATAGAATCATATAATCATAGAATGGCCTGGGTTGAAAAGGACCTTAAAGATCACCTAGTTTCAACCTCCCTGCTCTGGGCAGGGTTGCCAACCACTAGAGCAGGCTTCCCGGAGCCATATCCAGCCCAGCCTTGAATGCTTACAGTGATGGGGCATCCACAACCTCTCTGGGCAACCTGTTCCAGTGCCTCACCACCCTCTGAGTGAAAAACTCCCTCCTAATATCTATCCTAAATCTCCCCTGTCTGAGTTTAAAACCAACTCCCCTTGTCCTATCACTATCAACACATGTAAATGGATGTTCTCCCTCCTGTTTGTATGCTCCCTTCAAGTATTAGAAGGCCTCAATGAGGTCTCCATGGAAGCTTCTCTTCTCCAAGCTAAACAAGCCCAGTTTCCTCAACCTTTCTTCACAGGAGAGGTGCTCCAGCACTCTGATCATCACTTTCCTGCTATTACGAAAGGCACAAAACCCTCTTCATTTATATGCAAGAAATGTATGAGGGCACCTTTTCTAGTCAGCTCCCTTAGCACTTGTACCAAGTTATCACCAAGATATCAGAAAACAGGTCCAGGAGGACCTGTTATATATAAGTTGAAAGAGCCAGATATTTTAGGCCTTTCAAAATGAGTTCTAAATTTTGTTTTCACTGAAATCAGATGACAATAATTTCTCTGACATTAATATAAACAGCACTCAGAGAAAAAAATAAAATAAAAAATTCCTGGGGTGTCTTAGGATATTAGTGTATTAGCATAGCTTTAGTGCTTCTTATTCCTAAACCATTCTTCAGATTTGATTCTACTTATGTAATAGTTTAAATTAAACATAAACAAAATAAATGACAAAGAAATTATGGTCATAACTAAAATATAGGAATAATAATGATTGACTTCAAATAGTCCTGCATATGTTTTTATCTATCATTTCCCCTTAATGTCCTTGGGATAATATATTTGAGTTTCAGGAAAATTTTTCTAGAGACTTTTTGAAAAATTTCAAAAGAAGAGTTTTGAAGAAAATATTGATACTTGCACAGAAGACTAATATGGAAATTTGCAGAACTCAGTGTCCTGAAATTCAAAACCTTATATTTCACCATTTAGGTTTCACCATAAATGAAACTTCTGAACTTCTCATATTTTTTTTCTAATCTAAACTTGTTACTGATTTTTGAAACAAGAAACTAAACAATATATCTCTAACATGAGTTCTAATCATGCATGTATTTTGTCTAATTTTTCTTATATAACTACTCTATCAAGAATCCTGTATGTATAAACAATGGTAGGTAAAAAATGGTAGGTGAACATTTTCTAACAATTTCAGCACTAGAGTATCTGAAATACTACTGCTATTTCTTATTCTAGCTATTAAGAAATACTGCAAATACCATTCAGGGGTAATTGATAGCAAATGTTGGCATTTTCATAGCAGCTACAAAAAAAGGTAAGATTATTGCCAGAATGGATGAGCTATTCCTTCTGCACCCTAGATATAAATGACATTCCTGTGACATTTGAGTAAATTTAATGCTTTTCCTGTGCTCTAAAAGTAAAGAAAAAAAGTAAAGAAAATATAATAATAATAATAACAATAATAATACAGTACAATGACTTCCAAAAGTCTAAGGTTAGAATATTTTCATACTCTTACAAGGAAGAATGAAGAATAAGATTAAACATTATTTTTTTACAGCAGTCTAATACAGTAATTACTTGACAACTTGATGGGGCAAAACTTTCCTTAAATTTGTTTTTCCTGAAATAATAGTTAATGAATAGATTCCATTAACTGTTCAGTAGCTGGTCTGAAAAATTCTTGACTGTTCAGTCTCAAAAACAAACAAACAAAAAAATAAATATTCCTTAGACCCTTGGGGAACTTCTCAGAAGAAAAAAAAAAAAAAAAAAAAAAAAAAAAAAAAACTACTGAAAAATTAAGTAAAAGCTAATGTCAGATTTGCCTTTGGCATATTCAACTTCTCTCCTAATGTTTGCACGAATACACATGCAATGCAAGACTGTGAATGCACACAGTAAGAATTACTTTTTCTTCTTCCCTCCAGTATTTTCGCTTGCCTTGAGCTTCTGACATGATAATAAAAATAATGAAAACTAATAGCATACCTTACTCCCCTTTCTAAGAAAGCTTTACTTACGTGGTCCGTATATCAAAACAAAGGTAAATAAAAAGTAAATCCATTTTCTTCAGGCTGGGGACAATTTAGTGAAGAACTGACTGGTAATTAAGTTACATCCAAACATAATTATTTGGTTAGGTTCTATGAACATTTGAAAATCTGTGACCATTTTTTTTCAGTGAGCATATATAGCAACAAAAATATTGCAAGAAAAACAAGCAAACAAAAAGCACATAGGTATAATCTTGCAGATAATTTAGGATGGAAAAATGTACAGAAAGGAAAGTAGTGTGGAAAATTAGAAATAAACTTTTAATAAAAACAAAAATTTGTCTCAGTCTTGGTCAGTATTTCAGAGTGTGCTATAAGCTTTATCTAAGTTCCCTGTCACAGACTCATAGTTTGGCTGGTCCAACCCCTGCCCAGACCAGGATCAGTGACAGCAGGTTGCTCAGGGCCATATCCAGATGGGTTTTGAGTATCTCCAAAGATGGAGAATCCACAACCTTGCTGGGCAGCTGGTACCAGTGTCTGACTGCACTCAGATTTAAAAAAAAAAAAAAAAGTTCAGATGAAATATTGTGCGTTTCATTTTGTGCCCATTGCCTCCTGTCCTGTACTTGGGCATAACTGAGAAAAGTCCAGCTCCCTCTTTATCTCCCCCATCAAGTGTTTACACACAACAATAAGATCACTCTGAGCCATTTCTTCCTTAGGATGAGCAATCCCCATTATCTCAGCCTCTCCTTATACGTCAGATGCTCTAGTGCTCTGGACTGGACAAATTCCAGTATGTCTCTCACACTAGAGACACATCATGGTGGAGCAGATTTCAATGCTGCAGCCTTTGGAGGAGCTCACGGTGGATCAGGTGGATCTAACCTGAAGGAGGCTACAGCCCTTGTAGCAGAGTCCAAGCAGGTGCAGGGGATCTGGGGGGAGCTGCAGCCTATGGGGGCCTGTGTTGGAGCAGTTTGCTCCTGAAGGATAGACCCCATGGTATGGACCCCTGTTTGGAACAGTTCTCAAAGAGAACTTTATCTTTGAGGACAGAGAATGAGAGCTCAGCTGCCCAGCTGAGTAAAACTACCACAGACCCCACCACTGCTGAGCAGGGAGAAAGGATCACATCCTTTGACCTGCTATCAGCACCGTCTAATGCAACCCATGATGGTGTGCAAAGCATTTGACACTGTCCTGCATGACATCCTTGTCTCTAAATTGGAGAGACATGGATTATGACAGATGAACCACACAGTGGATAAGGAATTAGCTAAATGGTCACACTCAAAGTGTTGTGGTCAACGGTGTGATGTCCAAGTGGAGACTGGTGATGAGTAGCGTCTCTGAGGGGTCAGTATTGGGTACAGTGTTGTTTAACATTTTTGTTGGCAACATGGACAGTGATGCAAGGACACATCGCAACCTCATGTCCAATTTAGTGTCCACCAAATCATGAAATCACAGAATCATGGAATCACAGAATCATGGAATGTTAGGGATTAGAGGGGACCTTGAAAGATCATCTAGTCCAATCCCTCTGCTGGAGCAGGAACACCCAGATCAGGTCACACAGGAATGTGTCCAAGTGGGTTTTGAATATCTCCTGAGAAGAAGACTCCACACCCCCCCCTGGGGAACCTGTGCCAGTGCTCTGTCACCCTCACAGTGAAAAAGTTTCTTCTCATATTTAAGAGGAACCTCCTATGTTCCAGCTTGCACCCATTTCCCCTTGTCCTGTCATTAGATGTCAATGAGAAGAGCCTGGCTCTGTCCTCCTGAAACTCACCCTTTACATATTTATAAACATTAACAAGGTCACCCCTAAATCTTCTCTTCTATAAGCTAAAGGGACCCAGCTCCCACAGCCTTTGCTTTTAAGGGAGATGCTCCACTCCCTTAATCATCCTTGTGGTTCTGCGCTGAACTCTCTCCAGCAGTTCTCTGTTCTTGAACTGAGGAGCACAGTTGAACTGAGGGAATGCCACAGTCCTCTCCAGAGCTGCTTTCCAGTCACCCCAAGCCTGCACTCATGGTTAGAATTGTTCCATCCCAAGGGCAGGACTTAATACTTCCCTTTGTTGATCTTTATACCACTGTTCAAAATCCCCTGTGCCCAGATGTTCAGTCAATTTTCAATACACCTCAACATCCACTTATTTAAGCCATAATTCATCAGCCTATTTCATATAATCATGGAATCACAGAATCATAGAATCACTGGTTTATAGATTCATAGAATCATAGAATCATTAAGGTTGGAAAAGACCTAAAAGATCTTCTGGTCCAACCATCACCCTACTACCAATGGCATCCACTGAACTATAGCCTTAAGCACCACATCCAACTGTTCCTTAAATACCCCCAGGGATGGTGTCTCCACCTCTTCCCTGGGCAACCTGTTCCAATGCCTGACTACTTTTTCTGAGAATAAATGTCTTCTAATTTCTAACCTAAACCTCCCTTGGTGCAACTTGAAACTATTCCTTCTGGTCTTATCACTATCTGTGAGAAGAGTCTGACCCCCCGTCTCCCTACACCTTCCTTTCAGGTAGCGTAGAGAACAATGTCTCTCCTGAGCCTCCTCTTCAGATTAAACAACCCCAGTTCCCTCAGCCGCTCCTCATAGGACATGTGTTTCAGGCCCTTCAGCAGCTTTGTAACCCTTCTTTGGACATGTTCTATGGCCTTGATGTCCTTCTTGTAGTGAGGGGCCCAAAACTAAACACAGTACTCCAGGTGCAGCCTCACCAGATGAGGATGTTATGAAACATAGTATCATAAACCTTATAAAAGTTAAGATAAATAATATGCATTTCTCTCCCTTCATCCACCTAGCCTGTTGAAGGCCAATTATATGAAGGTTGATGATGTAATTAAAAGGATTCTTACTGACTTGACTGAGGTTTAGTTCAGCTCTCTGTTTTCTAGGTGAAAGAAAAGGAATGGCTGAGTTGAGGAAAAGAATAAGAGTAAATCAAATTGCAAATTTTGCAAGGAGAAATTTATATTTTTAGACTAATATTTTTAATTACAAAAATGGAATGGAAATAAATATTTTTTGTTTTGTTTTTGTTTTATTAGTATTATTTATATTTTATTATTATTATTGTCTTATAGCTCTTGAATAATTAATGAGGATGTTGAAATATTCAGTAAGTACAATGCCAGGAATCAGTATGTTTGTTTTTTTTTTTCAATTCAGCTGTGTGTGTTATGAACACTGGAAGAAAATTTTTTCCCTATACATTTATGTTATTACACAGATATTTTTTTTCTCCCAATTCAATAAATGAAAATATTTGAGTAGGGGGAAAAAACAGCACTATTGCGATTTTATTTTTTTTAATAAAAACTGAAATGTTACTGCCAATGCTTTCTGAAGAGGAGAACATAGTAAAAGTAAAATAAAAGAAGAACATGTATACTATTAAAAAATATGAGAGAAAGAGATAGAGATGTGCTTTTTAATCTTTTAATTTTAACTTAATACAATGCAGAACAGCTAGTTTTACTTGCTTTTACCAGTATTCTAAAGAAAAAAAGATTGAAGTTCATGTAGCAAGAAGATTATTTATAATCAAAAAGCCTCCTCTGAAAATATATCCACTTCAGAGTATAATAAAAGACTCTTGGGTAGCAGATAGCTAGATGCAAATTTGGAAAAGGAATTGTCCAGTTATTTTAGTCCATAACTTCTCTATTGAACAGTTTTGACCATGTGCTGAACTGATTTGCTGAACAAGAGAGCAACGATACTGTATTTTGCTTGTGTAATGGATGAGTTGATTATTTGTGTTTTGTTTTGTTTTTCCTTCACTCATATCAATTGGAAATAATAATAATAAAGTTCTTCTTTGAATCTGAAGTTCTGTTCATTATCATATCTACATACTATCTATCTTCCATGTTAAAGCAGATCATGACTTAATGTTATACCCTTATAAATTTCTCTGGTTTTTATCTGCTACATATGGATTAAAATAATGTGAATTAATGGGTATATCACTTTTCATTAAATTAGAATATTTTGTTAATGAAAAGTATTAAAGAAGAAAAAAATAAAATAAAATTTCTCTTGGTTGTTTTCTCAGTCTTAAGATCTCTATCCTACTTTGACATAAAGACCACAAGTCTTCCTAGAACTGGAAAAAGACTTTAAGATTTGGAGAGGAGACATGCTGCAGATGATACATTTCATAATTTCATTAGGTGTATTTAGCATGTGAAATATAAATAAGAGCATGTGAAAAATACAGTAATAGAGAATTCTGTAAGAGAAAATATTTCCTGTAATATTTTTCTGTGCAAAGAGCAGATGAAAATCTTATTAAAAAGAAAGAAAAAGGAACAACAAGTCTTTTAAGGTAAGAAAAAAGTCTTTGATTGTTATCCACAAGATTTTATTTATTTACCACCAATGTACCAGGATGAGGACATAATGGAGAAATAATTAGAAAAGGGGAGAAACATGAAGGGAACAGAGCTATAGAGGCTATGAAGGAACAAGTTTCAAGAAAAGAAGAATGGTCAAATGTGCTGAGGAATGGTAAGACTGAATGTTCTCCTACACAGCAAGGAAGAGGTCATTTGAAGGGGAAGGCTAAGTACAGAAGAGAGCCTGGAAAGGGACTGGGAGGGGATGAGAGGAGAGTAGCTCCAGACATCCATTAAAAACAGTGTTCCACGAGCTACTTCAAAATGAAAGTGATAAAAGGGATCATTGAGAAATGTCAAGTCAAGTGTACTTCCTTTTCACCCAGGGAAACTGGACATGTTTACTTTGCAAGAAAAGAGTACCAAGAGAAATTGAAATACTAAAGACAAAAGTAATGGAGAGAAGGCACAAGACAGATGAGCATTAAGTACAAGAATCGGGCTAACAGTCCACAACTGAAAGAAGATAAGTTACCAATAATCTCTTATGAAAGATCTCCAAAAGGTGAAGGCATCAATTCAAACAGCTTCAATTTCATCTTTGCATTCACTTTGTAGTTTTAAGCCCTCAAAGGCAGTTAGGGATGAAAACAGTCAGGTGAAACATGGAATTTAAAGTGTGAGCCAGATGCTGACCAGACTGACAACTTAATAAAATGACCAAAAGTCATGTCAGATGAGGATACTGGAGAGCATGTAGCTAAATCAGGTCTATATGAAGTCAGTTAAAAGTGAAATGAGTGTTATAAACGAAGTAGAAAGGAATGTAGAGTTTCTGAATCAGTCCTGAAATGTATATATTTTAACATTTATTAAAAAAAAAAAAAAAAAAGCACACTGAAGTCAAACTCTTGAAAATTCATAATATGTCCCAGTGACATTCTGCATGTGTTAAAACATAGGTTATCCTGGAAAACAAAATAACTCTGTCTATATTTTAAAGATACAGAAATACATATGACAATAGCTAAGTTTCCTAATGGAATTAAAAATTATTAACAATGGAAACAATAAGCCCATTATTCCAAAAACACAACAATTTTTATCTCAATAGCACCCAAGATACAATCTAATTTATTTAAAATATAAAATGTTATCCCTGTCTCGGTGTATTCACAATCTAAGAGCAATAAGAAAATCCTCTCTTGGGGGGAAATCCTAATGCTAGTAACATAACACAAGTTTCATGTGGATTTCAGTGAAACTAGGATTTATAAGTGAGGTATTAGAAGTTCCTTCTGCCACATATGTATTTGTTTAGTTGCATTGTAAAGAAGAAATACTTTTTTCTTCTTCTGAACATACATACACAAAACAAGTTTTATTTACTATATATAAAACAACTATTCAAAAAGAACACTCACAATATTGCAGAACTAATTCAGGCCTAAATACTCAAATCCCTCTGCATATGCATTTTTACTGACATGTTAATATGATATTTTTTTCCTTAGAATCCTTGTTGCATTTGATCATATGGGCAGTGTTTGTTTAATGAGAATTACTTAATATTCTCTTTCTTCTTCATTGATAGACACTTCAAACTAGTCTGAAAACAGACTGCGACATCTTACCAGATTCTTTGACTTTTCATAGCTATCAAAAAAATTCTACACTGCTATGAGACCAGAGTTCATTTTTACCCCATTACACAGAAGAGAAGTAGAAGCACAGAAGAAAAATTAGAAGTAATTTCTAATTGCAGGTGTTCAAATTTACAACAGGCACTTCATAGTGTTAGTTATAATTAGGTATGTTCCTACTGGTTGCTAATCTGAGTCTGAATCTGAAGTTCAGACCTTGAAAATAAGGAATTATTCACTAATAAATAAATAAATAAAAAGCTAAAAGCTCTTCTAAGAGCCTACTCATGTAGGTAGTCTAAAGTATAAACAAGCTAAATCTAGATCTCCAGGGCAATATATGATTTCTTTTTTTTTCTTTTTTTTTTTTTTTTTTTTAACCATCACCTCTGTTGTAGTTTTTATTTGTTTGTTTTATTTTTGAGCAAGGATCACCAATACAGACCCATAGACTCTGTAGCTGTCTCCACATTCTTTTAAATGAAGATAGGGACTTTATTTTAAGAAGTTCTTACTGACATGCTCCTACCTCAACAATCATACAAATCACGTGCTTACAAAATACCTCCTCCATATGGCTTTATTCTTGTTCCTCCATCTAAGTTCAGCCCAAATTAGTCACAGAATCATAGAATGATTTGGGTTGGAAAAAGATTCCTTCCAACAGTTCCAACCAGTTCCAACCCCACAGGGAGACCTCCAACTAGACCAGGTTACTCAAACCCCCATCCAACCTGGCCTTGAACACCTCCAGGGATGGGGCATCCACCACTTCTCTGGGCAACTTGTGCCAGTGCTTCACTACCCTCATAGCAGTACATACTGAACACTTAGATCTATACAGACTTAGCGGTTTCAGGAATGATTCATAATAAATATTCAAAAGGGTCAGAACTGAACTTGTGAGCTTCCTAATGATTTGATATTTCTTCAATAATATTAATTAAATAATATATTAAATAATATTAATTAAAATTATTAAATGTATTTTTTTTAGTACATTGCATATATTTATTTATAATAACAATAAGCTACTGAATTTCAATCCAAATTCATCATGGCTAAATATATAAATGATTCATAGATTTCTGAACCAGAGTAATCGATAATGGTAACACATTACCATCTAACAAATTACATAGTGAGATACCATGCTTGAAAACATGACTGTCCAGAATGCCTTGATCCGTGTTCACTTGCCCTGATGCCCCATTACTGCGTCTGCTTTCCAAGAACTGGCTCCAAGAACTGCACACACTCCTGCCCATGAATACCCTTCCCATGCCCTTCTGCTAACATCAGTCTCAGTGCCTCTGTCCTTTGTACACTTGGAGTTCCCTACAAACCCATCCTCTTGAATGCCTTCTTCCTTTCTATTCCTCTTCTTGGTCAAATTTCCCACTGCCCAGCCTTCCAGTGGGATTTCAAAGACACCTCTCATGCCTCCCTGTTCCAACTTGCCTCTTATCAAAAGGGCTGAGATCAATTCCTGATTGTTTCAATCCCTGTAGATGTTGTCCGTTTCCTCACACCACATCGGGATGGTTCAGGTTGGGCTGTTCCGCATGGCCTCTCCCCTGGGACCAACAGACCTCCCCTCCCAGCCACACCTCAGAGAGAAGGATAACTGGCTTCAGGAAAGAGGAGAGTAGACAGGAACCTCCCTGATGGAAAACAAGATTCACGTAGCTTCACAGTAAGCAAACAGAAATGGGGTTTGTTTGTTTTGGAAAATAGGGAGACCATGCAGCAAAAATATGGATGTGTTGAGATAAGCAGATAAAGCAGGAGATGCATAGGACTTCAGTCAATAATATTTAATTATTAATAGAGTCAATAACTAATACATCTGATGTCATTGATATTACGTATGCTAAGTGATAATACAGATGTATTGTTTGTATAACTCTGACCATTATTCAAGATAGAAGGCTCCTACTGACAGCACAGAACAGTTTGTCTCCTTTTACCTGCTACTGGTTTAGGTGCCAACACTAGCTTCAGCATGACTCAGACCAGCCTGAGCTTTTTCCCTCCACCCTAGTATGTTCATGCTCAGGGTAGTACACCCACACAAGCTGCCACTTGTGCAGAGCTCACACCTTCACTGAACTGGTTGCAAAGTCATGGGTACCTTCTGCATACAAAATCCTTGGCTAAACCCAAGTCTCTCCTCTGTAGAATGTGCTAGCTGCCAGAACTATTGCTTTTAAATGGGTAAAGCTGTGTATTTTTTCCTGTTTTTTGTCTTGAAATCTGTTAATTCGTCTGAACCGAAATGATCCAAATTTGCCTTGAGGTGGATTAGAAGTTGAGCACTAATGCCTGTGCCACACATTTTGGAAACTGTGTGGGAAGGTGAGGAGAGATCTTCCTCTGCTGTACTGCAGGGCCAATTTCATTTTCATTGGGTATTTTCTTTGCACATAACATTTGTTCACCTGTAAAGCCTATGCATCCATTCCAATAGTAGTGACTGTATACCAAACCCAATAATTGGTAACCTCAAGAGGTATGATTCTCTTCATCTTTATGCAAAGATGCAGTGTTAAATTTGGTTTGTTTGTTATTGTTTAAATCACACAGTTTCAGTATTAGATGGTACATTGGCCTGAAATCTTTTTGTTTGTTTATTTGTTTGTTTTTCTTCTTCTTTAAAGGGATGTTTATATTTTGGATTATTCAGCAGAATAAGAGAAATAACACAGTTTTTACTTTCTGTATTAAAATGTAATTATTTAAAAGTAATTAAATAGAAAAACATTCTCCACAAGGTTGGCATGTTGTCAGCTCTCACAACATTAATTCTTCTTCTCCCCATAGCTACTCAGCTACTTCTCAGCTAGTGAGTGCATGTTATTTGCTGAAGCTTTTTTCTCTTAATCATTGTGCTGATTTATGTCCAAAGTTCTGGTATATGTTCCTCGGTCAAAAAAAACAAACCTTCCATAATTACCCTGCTACCCCACCTGTTTTGTTTTGCCTACATACTCATGGAAATCTAAACTAGAAATTCCTAGAAAATCTAAACTTGAATTTTTTTCAGTAAGTTAAAAGTTACATTAGAAAAAGAATCAGGTTACTCACAATTGCTCTAGATAAACAGATAATAGTCTACTATAGTCTAAACTATATAACAGTCTTTTTAGTTATTATTTATTTAGTATTTTCAAGTTGAATAATTTAAAGTTCATGTCCTATGACTAATTGTTAACAAATCAGAAATCAGTAATTAATATTCGGTAAATTCCACTGGCAATCCTCATTAAATATCACTGTACTTTTATTTGAATAAATTTTATACTATGAAGTGGATGGAAAGGCTGCACTCCTGATTCTTACTTTGTTTTGGGCTCAGGAGGAAAAAGGTGGCTATATATTTATATCATTGTGATTTCATGAGTTATAACTTCTTGGCTGGAATGTAAATGATCAAAAATATAATTTCAGACTTTCTGAACCCCTGCTTTTTTTCCTCTGTCATGTCATTAAGAATTGGAGAGCTTCATGGACGTTGGCATTTTGAGTCTACTTTTTTGATTCACTATTATTTAATGTTACTTACACTATCAGTTTTCATATGCATGACAACTCAGTTGAGATAAGTCAAAAAAGAAAAGGTAGTTATAAAACATAAAATGGAAGCTCAAAAATCAAAAATCTTAGACACTTCAAATAGCAACAGATACTCTGACAAACAAACAATATTTTTAAGAAAATATATTTTCATTGTTTTCTGGGATTTAAATATCAAATTGTCAATATGAATCCTGCATTTCATGTTTTGAATGGTTGTCTTTATAAGCATTATTTACATTTAAATACATACATAAGCAAAAAAAAAAAAAAAAAAAGCAGACCATTTTGTGTGCGTGTATGTGCTTGTGCATGTGCACTTTTTTGGAAGAAGTGTTGTTGGGTTTGTGAATTTATTCTTCTTCATTAAGCTAATTTTTACTCTTCTTTTCTTGTTTTGTTAAGTAGAATAAAACCAAACAAACAAACATACAAACACCTTTTCTTTCAGTAATTGAGTATTATTTCAGGAAACCTAGTGTAATTTAAACTAAAGCTGCAAAACTGTCAAACCCAAACTGTGTTTCACAGTAGTTTAGGAAATAAAATTATCCTAAATTAAAAAGCATAATTTTAAATACATTTTCAACTATAAATACTATTATTTGGTAGAAATTCAAAAATTCCATAGTGTGTAACTTTTTAATCTCACAGAAATAGTAAGATCTTCAATAAAGTCAGTAAGGTATTTATAACTTGGGGAAAACAGGGCTCTGCCTGTGAAAAGTAATAATTATGTCTTTTATCACATCTAAAACTAACATGAAAATATTTTGTAATTATAATAATGCCTTATTATGATTTTAATAATTATTAAAAGAACAACATACTTTGCACACTGTATCACTAAAAATTCAGGTAGAGCTCAAATGTTTTGCAGAGTTTTTTAATATTTTGTTCCTATATTTTGACATATTATGCTGCATTTCAAAATGTTTTCTTTTGTTTTCCTAAGGTTCTTTAATTTCTATTAAACCCCAATGCAGCATTAAAAATAAATAAATCAAAATCAAAAACAAACAAAAAACATACACAAAAATACTTAAACAAACCAAATATGCAGTCAACAAGTTATGTAATAGAATTACTTGTACTTGTAATCTGTCTTGAATACTTTCTTGTTTCTAGCCTCCTACTTATGTGTTAGAAGTGATCACAATTTATGTAGATACATTCTGAAATACCGAGGAGGTAAGCAATCATCTTAGGCCTTTTATTCTCTTTTTCATAGAAACATTAATGGATTTTTCTACAAATTATAGAAGAAAATGTAATTATTTCACCGTACTATGAAGAGGACAAAACAATATATTCTCTTGGCATTTAGATCAATCCAGATGTTAAAACATAAGACCTGATATAATATTGGATTTGTAAGAAAAAGCTGCACTGTCATGCTTAAACAAAATCATTGATTTTATTTACTGAAAATGAATTTTGGATCTTTATGATGGTTTATAGCCTAATAGCAATCCTGTTTGATTATTCTTTATTTCACAGTGTGGACAACAATGCTAATTTAAATAACTGACTGCATTATTCTCCTACAGAAGCATAAATATCCAAGCTTGAATAAATGCTCCAAGGGTTTTAAACCCTATCATTATTTGGTTGTAAATGTATCTCACTGAAACAGTAATCAAGACATATTGATGCAAGAGAGATATTTAGCTGCTGAATATTTGCATATTCTGAAAATATTAACATTGTTCTTTTGCTTTTGAACTGACATTTGGTATAACATCTCTACATTTAAATTAGATTTAAATTAGAAAAGAAATATAAAATATGACAGATATATGTTCCCCTTATCTTATCACAATAGTTTACATGCAAATCCAGTGGTGATGAACATAACTTCTTGGCAAGGTACCTGCCAGGCCTAATAGTGTAGATGTTTGCAGTTGTTCTACTCACATAAATTGTTGGTTAAAATGTTTATGACTTAGAGTAGCACAGGCTTTTCAAGTACACTTGAAAAAACATTGAATTTTGCTTCAGAAGTCTTTGGTTGCATTCTGAAGTTTTCTTAAAAAACAGAGGTTGACAATGTCATGGTTATACATCATTTTTTACTGAGGACTGGTATTTCCAATGAGTTTGAGTCTCCTTAAGCTTGAGTGTAGAAACTTGAGGTTTAAGGTTTTTGTTGTTGTTGTTTTGTGTTTTTTTTTTTCTTTTTTTTCTGAATTACATGAAGTTTATGTATTACTTTGTGATGGCTGGTTGCACTGTTTAGAAAGACTACAGAAGAGTTATATGAAATATAAAGAATAGCAACCAAAAAAATAAAGAGGATAAAATAGATGAGAAAAACTGATATAAAGGAATAGCATTAGTCTGGAAGAACTGAAAACTCCAGGGAAAGGATCATACCTTAAAGCTAACATTACAAAGAAAGGAATTAAATTATCGCACTTCTGAAACTATGAAATAAGGAACAATCACCCGGCGGCGGGGGGGGGGGCGGGGGGGAAAGTCTCATCTGAGAGAAACGAGAAGTTAAAAATTAAGAAAATCATAAATGGAAGTAGCTGAAAAACACTAACACAGTCCCGATGTAATCACTCAACTGACAGTGTTAGTTTTCCTGCAGTGGCCATGACCACAGATGAAACACCTTCATATCCTAGAGTCAATAGACTTCGTGCTTGATGGCATGATTACCTCTGTGAAAGCCACCACAGGGAACAATAGCCCCTCTAAGGAGTGAAGCACTACAGCTGGGTCAGAAACATCTCCTTATTTTGTGAACCATCTCAGTCAGAAAAATAAATAAAAATAAAAATAAAAATAAAATAAAAATAAAAATAAAAATAAAAATAAAAATAAAAATAAAAATAAAAATAAAAATAAAAATAAAAATAATATATGTATTTTAAAAATGTACTGACACTTCATGACTATTTTCACAATTTAATGTGAAAGCACATTAATATATTAAATTATTATTATTGATTAATATTGATAATTATTAATAATTATTAATAATATCTGTATTATTATTAAATTAAACTGGAGCATCTTTTGTAGACTAAGCAAAATTGTTAATAAAGATGTAATAAAGATGTCTCAATTATATAGTGTAATTTTTTGGAACAATAATAAATTTTCTGAAGTATCTTTATAGACGAAATATTTAGATACATGCCCAAATCTCTCTCTTATTTCATTATTACGTGCTTAATACTAATGTTTCAACTGAACTGATAACAAAAAATGTGCTATAATGCACTGCATGCTTGTTTATCATGATGTCAGTATTTATATTATGAGGGCTATGGGGAATTAGAAATAATAATAATAAAAATTAAAAAAAAAATGGCATGTCTGTCTTTTCTGAAGCTAAGCTTTCTCAAAGTGATGTCTCTGTTGGAGGCTCAGTTCTGAAATATGACATGATTCTAAACCCCACTGAAAATGCGGATTTATCTGTATATATTTCTTTTCAACACTATTGAATATTCTTACATTCTCATGGAAAAGATATTGAGCTTTTCAGTTTTTTAAATACTACATACAACACAGAAAAAGCAATATGGGTCCTTATGAGAAATAAAGTTTTAATTTAACAAGTCATAAATTGACAATATTCATACAATCTTGTTATATAAAGACCATCTCACCCTGACAATCTTTCAGGACATCATAAAGATGACCTTACAAACAACAGAGGCAAATAAATAAATAAATAAATAAATCAGCTTTTAATTTCCATACGAATCTAGGCAAAGCCCTTTTGGAGTCACTGAGAAATAAACCTAGGTACTCATATTTCTACGTCTCCAGGTTCACTTGTTACTTAGATTTATAACATCTTTATTTAGATTTATAACATAATATACATGTGAAGGTTGGAGGCACTCAGGCACAGCAATCACAAATTAATAGTTTTCAATTATTGGAAATTTAAGAAGGGGGTTTAGCAGAAATGCCACCCTGGACTTCCAGAGGGCAGACAGAGGGCCTGTTAAGGAGAATGGTTGTCATAATCCCATGGGAGGCAGACCTAAAGGGCAAAGGAGTCCAGGAATGTTGGACTTCAAAAAAAAACTAAAGGCAGAGGAGCAGGCTGTCCCCACATTTTGAAAAATAAGCCAGCAAGGAAGAAGAACGTTCTGGCTGAACAGAAAGCTGTGGCTAAAGCTCAGGATGAAAAAGAGGGTTTATGAACTTTGGAAGAAGAGGAAGGCCACTCAGGAGGACGACAAAGATGTCATGAGGCTGTGCAGGGACAAAATTAGAAGTGGCAAAGCTCCAGTGGAGCTCAATATAGCTGTTGTTAAAGAAAGTAAAAAATGTTTTTCTAAATACATAAACAAGGAAAGGGGAAAAAGAAAATACGTCTTTTATTGGATGTGGTGGGGGGAAACATAGTGACAAGGGATAAGGAAAAGGCCAAGATACTTCTTGCCTTCTTTGTCACACTCATAAGCCACAAGGAAATGGTTAGTGACTTGCTACTCCACTTAGATGGATGGAAGTTTATGAAGTCAGATGGAATCCACCCAAGACTATGGAGTGAGCTGGCAGATATGCTCGCCAAGCCACTTCACAACATTTATCAGCAGTCCTGGCTACCAGTCCCAGTTGACTGGTGGCTAGAAAATGTGACACCTATCTACAAAAAGGGCTGGAAGCAGGATCTGGGAAACTACAGGTCTGCTTAGTCCAACCTCAGTGCCAGGGAAACTCATGGAGTAAATTAAAAATCTTGAGTGCCATCACACAGTGCTTTCAGGACAGCCCACTCAGGCCCACTCACTATTGGTTTATCAAATGCAGGTCCTGCTTGATAAACCTAATCTCCTTCTATGCCAACGTAACATGCTCAGTGGACAAGGGAAAGGCTGTCTACCTAGACTTCATTAGGGCTTTTGACACCATTTCCCACAGTATTCTCCTGAAGAAGATGGCTGCTCAAGTCTTGGAGAAGTGTATGCTTTGTTGGATTAAAAACTGTGAGCCTGGGTGGCCAGGCTCAAAGAGTCATGGTGAATGGATTTAAATCCAGCTAGAGGCTGGCCACTAGTGGTGTTCTCCAGGATGCAGCACTGGCGCCAGTTCTCTTCAGTGTCTTTTTCAATGATCAGGACAAGGGGATCAAGTGCACCCTACTAAGGGGATCCTGATCTCAGTAAGTTTGCAGATGACACCAAGTTAGGTGTGAGTGTTGATCTGCTCAAGGGTAGGAGAGCTTGGCAGAGAGACACGGAGGGAGCTGAAGTTTTTTTTTAGCTTACAGAAAAGAAGTCTCTGGGAAGACCTTATTTTACTTTAAAATTACCGTAAAGGAGGTTGTAGCAAGGTGGGGATTAGGCTCTTCTCCCAAGCACCAAGTGATAAGATAAAATGGCCTTAAGTTGTCCCAAGGGAGGTTTAGGTTAGATATTAGGAGAAATTTCTTTACTAAAAGGGTTGTGCAATATTGGAATAGGCTGCCCAGGGAAATCGTTGAGTCACCATCCCTGAAAGTCTTCAAGAAATGTGTAGATGTAGAACTCAGTAGCATGGCTTAGTGGTGGACTTTAGTATTATGTTAAAAGTTGGACTACATGACCTTAGTGGTGGTTTCCAACTTGAACGATTTTATGATTCTATGATAATCCTATGAAACATACAAAGATCTGGGAACACTCAGAAAAAAATATTCCTTGATTATGTTTAGATAGAGAAATTCCCAGAAGTATTAGCGGAGACTCTGGTGAATATTCAAAAATTACATTCAAATTAATTTACAACTAATTGATAGTTATCTGTCAGGAAGCAGAGAAGAGCAGATTACAGACTACAATCTGCCTTGGTGGATAGGAGCCCACAGCTGAGCTCGGCAGGCAGTACACTGACGAACAAACCCTGAAGCAGATTGAGACTGCTGCGCTTCCTCAAGCTTCCTGGGCACCTACACCAGCATTACTTCCTCTGCTGATATATTTACTATGCAAAATCTAACTGCCCAGATGCTGCTCTCTCTATTGAATAATAAACTAGAGCTTTCTAAAGTTACTTTAATTCTGAATGAGATAGTCTGCACATGTTTAAATATGCTTAAATTTATGCATGTTCACTTCACATATCGAGTGTTTGAAATCATTTTAATTAGGCTTATTGACTTTATCCATGAAGGCGATTAATCTTATTTCTCTGAATCTTGGACTTAGTAAGACCAAGCAGTGAGGTGTACTTATGTTTATTCTTATGTTTATATTTATTATGTTTATATTTAATTATGTTTATTCTCATGTTTATTTCATGAGAATAAGTGTTACAATGGGGAATCCTGTAGTTACCATAGCAGGTGATAAAGCAAACTTTGAAGACTTTTTATGTGTCATTTGTCATGACACAAATTTAAAAACTGTATCGACAGAAATAAATTTATAGAAAGAACAAAGCAAAATTTTCAAAAACAATTAAACATGCAGACACAGTAGATTGTAATATTTTAAGTCTCAAAAATCTTGTCCATCAGGATAAATATTTCCATCCCAGTTTTTGGAATAAGTTGTTTAATCGTGACTTATTCAAGCTGCAGTTTCTGTGTGAGTCAGCTGAATTGATAAAAACAGAACAATTATTTTATTGAAATTAAATTAATATAATTTTCTGTTACTTTTAAAACAAATATTCTGCAAATAACACAAAACATAAAAGGCTTCTCCTTATGTTGACCTTCTTGATAAAATGAGGTATTTCATGGACTAAAAACAGGAGAAAGATCAGTTCTATTTTAGCTTAAGAATTCTTCTGACAATATAACCAATGTTCAGGTGGCTATTTCAAGAGCAGGTGTAAAGAGAATTCAGTGTAGATATTATCACTGTATTTTATTTTGAAATTATAAAAATGTCCCTAAAGCTAGTAACATTTTTTAAAGACTCTTTTAATGGCTACTAGTTACTGATAAGTTAGTGGAAAACAGCTCAATTTTATGATTACTAGGAGGGTTTTTAATACACTGGCATTCCAACAACAGCAAGAGGAGAAAAAGAGGCAGTGACCTACCTTCTGAGTCTGTGTTGCTAAACACTACAGTGAAGGATTACTGTGTACTGTGACTCTCAATCTATTCTTTAGTCTTATTCTACCTTTTTTTTTTTTTTTAATATATTTTTAAATTGCCAAATTCCATCTTGGACCAAAGAAATGCTTCCAGGATCAAAATAAATGCTTTTATAAAAATACATTGTTTGATAAAATGGAAGTTTGGAAAATTCCTTGCTACTTTACAGTTCTGCATCCAACCTCAAATAGCATACCATAACAACTTAGTAAGGTTTAAATACATGCAAAACAAATAGTTCATTTCTCAAACAGTTTGTGCTTTTAATGATTTTTTACATAATACAGATATGTATATATTATATAATGTATGTGTTCTAGCAGTTATAGAGGGTTGCATGTGTTTTTGCCAACTCTACAGAAAGAGTAGAATGTGAGAAATAGAGTTTAAGTACTTCTGAAAACAAACAAACAAACAAAAAGGAATAGTTTATAGATGATTTTGACCTACTATTTCATACAGGAAATTGCATACTAATTTAAAGACCAGACAATGGTTAGATTATAGATCTACTGCCTTTCAATTATTAATGTCTAAACAACATCAGGTCAAAAATTTTGAAGTATATATATGAATGAAAGAAGCTAGAGACTGTACTTTGCAGTTCATTAATTATACTGGTATTACAGATCATACGGCTTTAGAAAGAACTTTAACACTGGCTTCAATTTGAGTTGCTGAAATATCTGCAGTTTGTATATTGAGCTCTCCTTGATCCATTGGAATAAAACAGTTTTAAAAGGATTTGCAAGCTAGATTGGACTCATTGATAGCAAAATACTATTTATTTTCTAAGTACAGAATGTCAGTAATAAATATGGCATAAAAAGTATGTCAAATGACCTTTTGTTTAACAACAATTTTAATGTAAAATGTTTTTATCCTACTAATTTACAAACTACATGTATACTGAGATTTTGATGCTTTTATGAAAAAAAAAAATCAGTATTTTAATTTGTAAAGGATTTTTTTTATATAACAGAATGTACATATCAAGTATAGATATACTAATTCTGTAACACTTACATTGCAGCTCATTTAGCTGTGTAAAACACCTCTTTTCATATATTGCTCTTTCTTTATAAGTTGCCCCATATCCAGCCATAAGCAGGAGGATGAAAAAAAAAAAAAAACCAAACACAAATTATTTCACAGTCTCAATTTGGGTAATAAAATGTTCCAAGGATTTTCCCCCAAGGTTGTTTTACTTATAAATCTTGCCCTTGATCTAACTTAAGAATCTGTCTTAAGAATAACTATCTTAAGAATAATTCCATAATTACAGGAATTTGTCTACTTTGTGTACCACAGTTTTTTATTTCAGCTATTTGAGCTTTCTTAATTTAGTTCATTTGGTGAAATTAGATTCTATGCAGAATCTTCTGAAACGCTTATCACCATAGCATTTGATCAAGCTTTCTTAAACCAGTTTCTTCACCCCAAATGATGAATAACTAAGGGAAAAAGTTTTACAGAGTACATATTTGAGCATAATCTGATTATGGAATAGAAAACATATAAAATATATATATAGAAAAAAATTTACGTGTTGATTTTTTTAAAAAGGCTTTGGCTTATTCTGTTTAAATTCCCAGGGACTGGTGTCTACAGATTTAAAAACGCATTAGTCCTTGTCCCAGAGGAGACATAGTCTAAAATAATTAGAATTTGGGGAACTTTTAATAATAGTTCTCAGTTGAGCCATTGTTCTATTCCCTGGCCTTAGGCAAGTAAAAGAACCAGACTACAAGAAATCATAATTTTGACTTCTCTATAGAATTGTCTACTATTTCAATTGAGTGGTCTGTTTATGTAAATAGTTCCTGTTCTTTTGTGCCGTACATGCAGGATATAAGAAGCTTTGTATTTTTAGTAATTTTATGTTCTTGTAAATCCTTCCAAAATACAGGTTTCTTTTTCTTTTGCTTTGTTGTTGTTGTTGTTGTTGTTTGTTTGTTTTTCACCAACCCTGAAATGATACACACTTGAACACTGTGGTATATATATGGTTTCAGCAACAAAAGAAAATCTATTACGAATTTTATTTACTGTACTTTCACTTTTCCAGCCAGAATAATGTGGAAATGAATGAATCACTGCCATACATAAATGTTTAAGGAACATCATTCAGGCCCCTCCAGAAAGAAAGTAGCTGAAGACAGCTACATTGCAATCACAATAGAAAAATCAATAGAAAACAGAAATAGGACTCAATCAATTTGATCGAAGGTTTCATTAAAGTCTTTCAGTATTTAACTTTATTTTCTAAATCTTATCCATGGAAAAGATGTCATTTTGACTGAATGAAAAAGATATTAACATGGTATTCAATTTGTATTCCGTTATTAATTATGGATTACCATAGCTGCAGTTACTATAAATTCTCTTTTCTCACAGGAAGATTTTATTACACTTATGAATGTTATTATTACTTAATTATACAATATTAATTAATTATACAATATTAATATATATAATATTATATATATAAGTGATAATCTGCAAATTATCACAAAATCACTCATAATAAATGTTTGAGCAATGGTTATCAAAACCAAATTCTACCAATGTACATGACAGGTAAAGTCCTAAATGTTGCAGTTTTCTTCATTGTTTTGTCATGGTAGTTGAGATTTATACAAAATTAGCATACAAAGTACAGGCAAATCCCAAGAGGAAAGAACTGTACAGCTTCACAGTTTCACAGGAAATGAATATCCTTAAATAAGAAATATTTTCTAACCTGTATTTTGTTTCAAAATGTACAACAATTCAAGGATTTGGAATGTAAACTGAATCACAAATTATACAGCAAGTCTGATACTATTAGTTTCTAAGTTTCTCTCAGTTTCTTATTTGAATGTGTGTGTACTACCGAAGTGTTCTTATGCATAACTTCTCTCCTTAATTTCTTATTTTTATTCGTCTTTCATTTATTTATTATTATTATTATCATTGTTGTTGTTGTTGTTGTTTACAGGACATTATTTATTTATTTATGGCACATACTCAGGATTTCTCCTGATAATGAAGTTTCCAGAAGATCATACTTCATGACAAACTTTAGAGCATTGAAAAGCATCTAGATTAAACATGGCTTGTTATTTAAACTCATTATATTTATATATATTTGTTATATAAACTCATTATGGAGGTAAGAAAACTAAGTGATTTGTAATGTCATTTAAACATTTACTGAACATATTCATAAATAAGAGAAATAAGTTTTCACTTTAAAAGTGAAAGAGAAGTTTAAAGGGTACACTTATTTGCTAAAAGCTTTAATTTTTTTATTTTTTTTTATTTTTTTTTTTTGCTGAGTGATCAGCAAATACACTAACAAGTTAAGAAAAACACAGCATATTCTAATGTTTTCCTCCTTAGTTTCCCTCTGTTATTTATTTTTAACCTTGCTGGCCCAAGGTTGACTTCTTTTTATTATTTTGGTTGCTATGTGATACGTAGGAGTACCCATCACTGCTTATATTTGTTTCTGTATGATGGTTCTGAAGTGCCTACAGGCTGCAAATTAGCTTTCTGTTTGACCTCATGCCTAACATGTTAATTTGCTTTCCTTCAGGGTCTTTCATCTCCTTTTATTTCTAGTTTATCCTAAACTAATTGAAATATAAAGTACATCAAGAATGTGAAAACTGGAAAACAAACAAACAAACAAACAAAAGCCTTAAAAATAATAATACTTTCATGTGCTATGTCTCATCTGTGCAAAGTGAACAGCAAAAAAATTAGAAGAAAATATTTTTCCCATCTGTCCACTGCTGTAAAAAGCTTCACTTTAAAGAGAGCCCAGAAAGACAATCCACAAGGAGCAGAAGAAGAAAGATATTAATAAAACATATTCATCTCTATCAACAACTATCTGAATCACTGGATGCTGAGATAATACTGTAAAATTTCAGAACTACTTCACTGTACATCAGAATTAAAGAAGAGATTCAGAAACAGACAATTAAAAAAAAAAAAAAAGTAACAAGAGTCTATGACAGATAAAAGAGACAAATTTTCATTTCTGAATTATTTTCTTGAAAAAGAGTCAGCATCATAGCTGAATCTTATGGGGAAAAAATGAAAGAAAGTACTGGATGAACTGAAAATAAATATATAAAGTTTTATTTTCTGAGAAATTTTCTGGGAAAAAAATAATTCACTACTTCTCAAACAGAGTTCATGTAGGGTGTTTTGTGCTCTGACATATTTGCAAATTTGTTAGTATTCAAAACTCAGCATGAGCACTCTGTAATTGAAATACTTAGTTGGATTTCAGTTGGATTCCACAGAAGTGCAGTTCATGGTTTTCCCTGTGATGTAACATAAACAAATATTCTTGTGTTTGGAAAAGCATGCAAGGGATGCATGGTATTAAACTGCTTTGCAGTGGTCTGCAAGCTTCAGCAAATTCAGTGTGCCACTGATAAAAAGGATGACAAAGAGTGGTTTTGGTTTAAAGACCTCTCTACAGAGAGCAGCTCTTCAACAAAGGTGAGGATATGGTAAACCAAACGAACATACTCTTATCATGGAACAGATTAGAGAGGCTCTATAGTGTAAGTGTATATATCACTACTGTTTAGTGATATTAACACTGAGAATAAAATAAATAGTGAAAAGTAGGTTAAACATGTACAGAGGAGTGAAATAGGGACAATGTAGAGAGGAACTGCAAATTGCAAGTATACATGATAAGAACACATCACTGAAAGAAAATTATGCCTAATTTTTCCTCCAATAAAAGGATGGTTTCTCTTTGTAATGTGTTTATAAAAAGTGTGAGATAGGAGGAGAGGTTTCCACGTTTAACTTGTTAAGTCAGAAAATTTCAGCACAGTATTGTGCAACATTGGAAAGGTCAACCTGCCTAAGTGAAATGTAATTTTCAGTCACAGAACATTAACACTACATGCTTTTCTTACTAATTAGTGTTATGTTTAAGTGACTATGAACCACTAACTGCTATTACTAGAAAAGGAGACTAGCAAGCCTGCTTTAAGACTAGAGACAAGTATTTATGTTGAACTACAGGTGCAGAGTTGAACTCTGGAAAGATGGCAGAAATGAGCAATCTCACAAAAGAATCTTTGACAAAAGACCAGAAGAACACATTTCAGATCTAGACTTTGGACGCTTTCAATGCAAAGGGAAAAAGGATGAAACTCCGAAGAAAGCAATCAGAGATAAGGGTAACAAATGTCTGGGATGACACATTCTCAATCCTTTTAACAGTTTAATGGAGAGAGCAAAATATAAGGCAGAACTTTTCTTAGTTCTTAGAACCATGCTATTGATTCTTAAAGTGATACAGAAAAAAAATAAAATAAAATAAAATTTACAAAATTCACTTGAACTCTGAGAAATGCAGGAGAATATTTTTCATACTGGCTTCAGAAAAAGTACTGTTATTTAAGAAAAATACTGGTGCTTACTGTGTGTAGCCAGAATTCAGCCCACGTTAATCAAAGTAATACGTGCTCTTGGCATTCAGTAGGGACAACACTGTCCCTTCACAGTAAGCTTTCCCAAATAACATAGAGAAGGCGTTGAAAATTACTCTCTTTCTTCTGGTTATAATCTTCTATTCAAAAGCTGTCTCCCAGTTAATAGACAATTTGAATAATACATTATAAGTATGATTCTCAAGGATTTGAAGAGTTTTTTACACTCTCCAAATTTCAGTTTCTTATTTTTTAAATATGGCTAAATACAAGATGAGGTTTTGAAAAAGACAAACATTAGCTAAGCTAAAACCTTCTAAGAAAGTCAGACATCTGAAGTTTAAGATTCAAAAACATCCCCCAGGCCCAAATTTGATTGGGTTTGATTACTTAGAATGTGTGCTGGACAAAACACAAAAGTCTCTGTATAGATTAGCAAGTATGAATGTTAAAATGACAGTCTTTATCCCAGACAGATTCTAGTCTAATAATAAACACTGCAGAACCTGAGTCTTCAATAATTTATAATAAAATATCGTTAAGAACTAGTATGGAAAGGGAAAAAATAAAATAAAATTACAGTTTCAAGTGTATTATTACTACCTGGCAGAAAAATGCTGTGAGAAACAAACATATTGTGGAACTTATTCAAATTGACAAGAAAATATCCAAACTGTACAATCCTCACCAGAAACTTGCCAAGATCAGCTCTGTGAGGGTGCATTCCACAGCAGAGCAGTGGATGGCAGCCTTCAGTGTCAAGAGGGATTACAACTCCTGGGAGCAGGCTCAGGAGGTCAGGTAGCTTTTCCATCAGTCATGCTGCTGATGATGGGAGGGGGTTTGAAAGGGCAAGTTGAATCTAGCAAATCAACAGATGGTTACAGGACTGGTGTTACAAACAGGAATTCTGCTACCTCTATCATGAGAGTTGCTCTGAAAAAAAAAGGTCGGATGGGGGTTGATGGGGTCCACCTGTCAGAGAAGGGGAAAAGCATCTTTGGTCATGGGCTTTAAACTAAAGTTGCAGGAGGATGGGAACCTCAGTCCATCCTGCTTCTCCTGGTTTGATGCCAGTGTCAGTGATAGATGTCCAGGGCCTGGAGAAGGGTCATGGGTCAGCAGGAGAACACCTGAAGAGTAGCACAAAGGGAATCCAGCCACTCCAGCCAGTAAATCAGCTTCATAAGGGGCCCAACTCAAATGTCTCTATGCTAATGCACATAGTATGGGGAATAAAAAAAAGAGGAGTTAGAGATGTATGCATGCTGGCAAGGCTATGATCTTGTGGGCATTATGGAGATGTGGTTGGATGGCTCCCGTGACTAGAGTGTTAGGATGGAAGAATACAGGCTCTTCAGGAAGAACAGGTAGGGGAGACAAGGGACTTTACTCTCCATGACTGACATAGAGGGCAGATAGAGTGCATGGATCTCTGTCTGGGGATGGATGAGGACCTGACAGAGAGCTTGTGGGTCAGTATTAAAGGGAGGGCAGGGACAAGGGGCACTCTATTGGGAGGGTGCTACAGGCCACCTGAACCAAGCAGGTGAAGGCCTCTATAGTCAGAAGCAACCTCATATTCCTGGTTTGAAGAATGACTTTAACCACCCTGATATTTATTGGAGCGACAGCACAGCAGGGCATAGGCAATCCAGGAGGTTTTTGGAATGCATCTATGACAACTTTCTTCAAGTGCTAGATCAGCCACTGAGGAGAGGTGCTATGCTGGACCTCATTCTTACCAGCAAAGAGGGGCCAGCAAGGAATGTGAAACCCAAGGGCAGCCTTGGCTGAGGTGATCATGAAATGGTTCAGTTTTGGATCCAGAGAGCAGCAAGGTGGCAGCACAGCAAATTTGCTACACTGGACTTTGGGACAGCAGACTTTGCCCTCTTCAGGGATCTGCTTGGTAGAGTACCATGGGACAAAGACCTAGAGGGAAGAGGGGACCAAGAAAGCTGGCTAAGGATCACCCTCTTCAAACTCAGTTTTGTTTTGCTTTTGTTTTTAGCCTCTGTTTTGCAGTATCATATGTACAGATGGGATTTGGTTGCCAGGTTCAGAGACTCAGAAATACACTCAAGTGGCAATACCTTAAATTGCTTTGTCCTGTTTCTCCCCTTTACTTTCTTGTTTTCATTGTTTACCTGCCACCTTTACCTAAGATCAGGCCTCGTTATGGTGGTCTTGATGCAACAAACTTCTAAATTGGTTTAGAATTGAAAATCCTTCACTTCAGACTTTGTGTTATCCAAAGATAGGACGGGATAAAAAAATAATATTTCAACACCCCATTAGATGAGTCTTGTGGTTCTTATAAAGGCAATTTTCTCTTTAATAGAGGCCCAAACCACACTTAATCATGAACATCCAGAAAATACCTCAGATTCAATGCCTAGTCTGGTTTCTGATGTATTGGTCAATCAAAGACATTTAACAATTCACAAACATTTCTGGAGTACATAGAAAATTGAACTGCAAAGAACATGGGTACAAAGGATAGATGTCCTGGATATTTTTAGCTTACTTTTCATCGAATACTCAACAAATGTTCACACATTGCTGTCCAGAAAATCACAACAGTAACATGGTATTGACAGTTATCCATGTACTGTCTGACTTCTCAGAAAGTAGTGCCCTGAAATGCTTCCTTTCATAGTTCTTCTCAACTATTCTATACTAATAAACTAGTTTTACTCCAGTGAATGCACCATTCGAGTGGAAAAAAATAAAATAAAATAAATAAAATAAAATAAAATAATAAAATAAAATAAAATAAAATAAAATAAAATAAAATAAAATAAAATAATAAAATAAAATAAAATAAAATAAAATAAAATAAAATAAAATAAAATAAAATAAAATAAAATAAAATAAAATAAAATAAAATAAAATAAAATTAATATAAATTAAAATAATAAAATACAATAAAATCCGACCTCGTATTGCAAACCCTGAATAATTCTAAGGTCACATCAAGAGTAAAGGATTATCATAATAGTTTCTACTGAATGCTGATTGCACCCAGGTAGTGAGTACAGATGCTTGGCTCCTGAGTTCACAGTTAATACAGAAAGTGAGAATGAAGATCCTCAGCTGCTACAAATCAACAACCCCAAAACTGTCTAACATGTCTGGATCAATGAATGGATTTTATTTTTTTTTTTATATTTATTAAGTATATAATGCCACGTATAGCTTTAAAACATATTAAGGCATGTGCAAAGCAATGATTCAGTTTCAACCTCTGTCTCCAAAGACAGATAAATCAATATATGAGAAAATGTAGAGTTGAGGTGAAAAATGAAATATCAGTGCAAAATCTGCTCTGAATTTCAATATGCTTACTAAATGACTCCTCTATACTTTGATGGTATTGATGTGAGGACAGGTACCTCTGATTAAAAGCAAACGCTTTCTGTTTAATGTGTTACTTTGCAGCAGCCCATCTGAGATAACTGGCAGAACATGTTTATTTCATGTTGTAATTTTGAGAGTGAAGCAGTGGTATTGCTCTAACTACTAGACATTAAAAACGACATTGTATTAAAACATTGTTTCTATAGTGTTGGTTTTTTTGTTTGTTTGTTACTTCTTTTTTGTGTGTGTGTCTTCTCATGGATCATTACTTTTCTAGACTGAATTATTAAAGATTGAGCTATTAAAAGTGATGTATTCAGACTAGATTAAACTAACAAAACATGTTATTAGACATTTTCTCAAGAAATTTTTTTTCATCTGCTGAAAAAAAAAAACAAGGAACTGTAACTGTGGTCCCCAGAAGTTCAAGCACAAGACGCAGGCAAAAGCTTTGAACCTGGAAACAAAACATATTAACAGAGTCTCCAGGACTACAAAGATAAATGGTCAATTAGTGGTCAATAAAGGACCTTGAGAGAATGTTTTTAGGGATAACGGTTAAAGAAAGACCAAGCAAGCAATCCTTGGTATCAAGAGTAGAAACATGACCCCAAGCAAATCTGTAATGGCCTACACCCACATCATGCTCCTAAAGGACTGGGAACACAGACCACTATTTGGATTTTGTCCTCACTACTAATTGTTAAGTGTTTTGCTAACCCAGCTCCTTTGAGATTCTACCTCTCCCCGGAGAAGGCTAAACCTGAATTTGGGACCTGGAGGAGCAGTAAACATAACAACACTTTAAAGTATTATAACAAAGATTGCGTATCTCAGATTTCACAGTCACACCATTTGGAATAAACAACATTAACTGAACAGACTGAAATTGTGTTGGTTTCAGTGTAACTTGTTTTTCTAGAAATGGTTGTGCTCACATACCTTCTACGGTGTGTGGAATAGGACCTTTTAGATAAAAAAGAACTACACACAGTAAGCACATTTCCTATGTCTAACAATTCAACCCTGTGCTCTTATTTGGTGACAATCACCATCAGAAGAACACAAGAAATCACATCATCTATCAAGAAGCACTGAGAAGCACTCAAGAACAAAGCAAAGAAGTAAATAAAAGGAGGAAAAAACAAAACAAACAAACAAACAAACAAACAAACAAAAAAAAACCATAGCCAGGTCAAGTCTGAACTGGCATGAAACCTTATTTGCACAACTTGAAGAGTTCACGGTGTACTGAAGCCCACACAGTTCAGGATTTAGGGATTTTGGACTGCAGGTACAATGAGGTCTGAACATCATCAAAATCATGAATTGTAGATGGCAATGTCTTCTTTGTTCTTTCAGGAACAAACAGGAAAGAGCATCCTCGCACGTGGTTGCTCTAACTACTACTGCTTGGAGCAACTTGTACTAATAGTAACTCTTTGATTGGAATAATATTACATTTTTGACTTTGCATACCAGGTACTCTTCTCCAGCTCATACAAATTAGACAAGGTCTGCATGCTTTCCATGAGACCTGGCTGATAAATCTGAAAGCAACACCAAACCTTATAGAAAATCACAGCACCCTGCACTCTTTTTGACTCTAATAGGGTGTAGTGCTGATTTAGATTTATGTGCCTGCATCTTAACTTAAAAAAAGACTTACAATCTTGGAATATATTTTCTTCAACAAATTTATACTACATCTTTCTTATTACATGGGTGTATTAATGAACTCCTTAATCTGAAATAGCAATATTGGATTCAATTTGAATGATATTGAATACAAATATTACAGATGCAGATAGATATAATTCAAAGTGAAAAAATATCTTTCTACTTTTCAGCAATAGTACATCTTTGTGTCTTTTATTTCTCAAGACAACAAATACTGTTGTTGCTGTTGTTGTTTTTGTTTGTTTGTCTGATCATATGCCAAGTATTCCACATTTGAAAAATTTCCAATGCAATAATGGCATGGCTACTAGCATCTCAAGTATTTGAAGGTTGCTTAAAGGGAATCTATTTTAAAGACATATATATATATAACACATTATTATTGATGTTTTGTTGTAGTTGTTTGTTTTTGTTTTGTTTTGTTTTGGTTGTTTGTTTTTGTATTGTTTTGGTTTGGTTTAAGTTAGGAAAAAGGAAATCCCACTGTAATTCAAAGTTGGCTTAAAGAAATAATGACAGGTTTTTTTATTTTACTTACTTTATAACAAAATATTTTGCAAGACATTTCAGACTCAGATTTGTACATGGCTCTGAACTCCACTGCACCCTTAAGTAATCAATTCACATATTGAATTCAATACAAGCAATATATAATTTTATATTTTTCACTTCTCTTCTGAGTTATAAATTTCACATTAACCTAAGACATCAACATGATAAACGGAGTTAGAAATTACATTCCAGTAATGCTTATTTTTCCAAAATGTTATTGTAAAGAACCATGGGGATATTGTTACCTTGGGCTTTGATTTGTCTTTGTTTCCTTAAATGACTGGAAAGGCAGCGAATAAGTATTACAGGACTGCAGCTGACTTGCAGGGTAGTTTGCAAGTTGAGATCTAAGTTAAAACCCTAAGCTATCACTAGGAAACTGAATGTACTTGCTTTTCTCACTATTTTTGAGCAGAAATTCTCAGAAATCTGAGAAATTTCACCATAGAAATCTTGATTTTTTCTCTTAGAAAATGATCATTTTATTAAAATAAATTCCTTAGTGCAAATTCTTAATATACAAAACTAAACAAGAAAAACAAACCCAACATTTCTAACAAAATCTACATAATAGTTTAAAGGAGTGACCCTCAATGTACACTATACGCTTCCCTACCACGAATGAAAATGACACAAAGGCAGAGAAATACAAGAACATGTACGTAAGTGCAAACTTAAAACAAACAAGGAAACAAGCAAAAAAAAAAAAGCAAAAAAAAAAAAAAAAAAAAAAAAAAACATGCCTAATGGTGAAGAGGGCTTTGGGTAGGTAAACTCAAAGGGCAAAAGGGCAAATTTGGTCTTGTATATTTTAGCAGAACTTTTCTCATGAACAATGAAAAATGGCACATATGACATCTTAATTACTTCTTGGGCTTAGATTAGCTATTTTATTATGTGAAGTGCTATATCATTAAATTGTGTTTGATATACATTTATACATCATTAGCTAATTATACTTAATGTGAAACATGGTAATTAAATTCTCATTAATGACATTTAATTTGATGTTATTAAAAAGTGATAATTTTATTCTACTTAATTTTAATGTAGGAATGAAGTGCACCATGGCTTAATTATGGCTATGTAAATAATAAAATAATTTTATTTTATTTTTTTTAAAAAGAAGCAAGTTTTCTAATAATAACATAATTTCCCCGTTTAAAGGTAAATTTATTTATTTTGGTCTTTCTATGTCTGAAATTGACTAATGTACATTGTACTTCCTTAATTAATGAATACTTCAAGAAATCACAGATCAAGTAGTACTGAAAGCACTGGAAATAAAGTGTTCTGGTATAATGTACTGCTTTAAACATTTCCATGTAGTAGGGGAAAAAACTGCTCTCAGTATTTGGAAAGGAGTATTTGAAACCATCCTCCATCTCTTAGGTGAACGAATAAATGATCAATACAGAAAACAATACAATAATAATAATACTTAAGAGCTTCTGCACTGTCATAATCATTGCTTATTTCAGGGAACTTTTTGATGTGTCCTATCATTTTTTATTTATTTGTTTAGAGTTTGATTCTACACTCTTCTGAGGAGAAATGTCTTGCTTTTCCAGTTATATTCCCAACTTTTAAATTAAAACTCTGTCTTAAACTGAATTCATAAATAAACCTTACTTAAATGAAACAATGAAAATAAATGATTTCCCTGTAGTTACTGTCTAATTGTTTGCTATTTATAAGGCCATGATATTACACATCTGCAAAACAGGTCTGTACAAAACCTACAGAATCAACAAGCCCTGCCGTATGTCTGCTCCAAACACTAATTCTCAGAATTCTAATTTACAATTCACTGATTCACTTATTTGCAAAAATGAAGACTGAAAGATCACCCCAGATGATCAAATGAAGAAGAAATTAGTATCCTTACTTTGGCTAATTATAATTATATTCACATATAACATTACCTGTTAAATCTAATTACTGTGAATTCACCCATGGGAACTCTGTAAAATATGTCCTTCCAAAAAAAAGTGACATTTCATATTTACAATATATACAAGATTACTGAGATCTGTCAGGGTCGCCTCTGTAGCACAAGGAGTATCATAATGAAAAGACACACATATAATGAAATGTCATCATGTCCCATAAATTCCATAACATATGCATGCTTAATAAAATTATGCTTATAAAAAATAATAAGCAATTTACTAATATAACTCACATCCTAGAAATATCTAATTCCACATTTGAGGCATGACTTACTTAATTATTGTTTAGTAATCATGTATGTATATTTAATAATCAGATGAAAAAAAAATTTTACCATTATGCATAATCAAACAGTCATCTTTCCCCTAATTTTTCCCCTCAGCTGCATCTCAATGATTTCTCTTGTCTTTAATTGCAGTTCACCCATCCAAAGAGTTTTAGTGCTTTCAGAAACTCTCTTGATCAACAAGGATTCAGTTTTGTGAAAATCTTTCAGATGTTATTAGGAAAAATAGAATTTACCACATATATGAAAGATTGAAAAAATGTCTAAAATATGACAGCTGCAGTTCAAAATTTTCTCTCATTAACCAAAATCTATCTGCACTGGAAAAGAGGCCATTCATTCAGCAATATTTTAATCCAAGACTTCAGTTAAGGATTTTAATTCTGTTACTGATGCTGTAGAGCATTGTGATAAAAATGAATTAAATGGATTTAGAAAAAGAAACAAAACAAAACAAAAAAAAAACATTATTTTCAAAGTTAAATAGGCACAAAGGATCTCTGTGGGAAAGAGAATACAGACTGCAATTTAAATATTCTTACCTACATTTTCAACAATAAAGGGGAAACAGCATTTCCCAGGAAAACACACTTAAATCATCAGTGTCTCACAAAGAAATATTTCATAAGAGTATTCATGTAACTTTTTAAATGAGAAAAAGTATCTATTTTTAGTGATGCATGGAACAAAGGATGTAATTTTTCTCAATTATCATTGAATATTTTCAGGCAATAAAATTCAGTAACAAAGACTAAAAAAGGCTGATGTAAAGCCAAAATGTAATGTAGTCATGACAGCCCCAAACGGTCAGGTTGGAAGCTGAAACTTATCTCCTTGAATCAGTGAGAGAAGCTATTTTTACATATTCAGTGCTCAGGGCCAGTGGGCCGCAGGGATTTATTTATTTAATTAATTATTTCCATAATGTAACTTGAACATATAATTATTTTTAGCCTGAAATCTTGAAGCTATGAACAGTATTCTAAGTCAGCTGAATAGCTGTATTGCAAACTTATGAACAAATCAAGTGTGAAGAGGTCTTCCGTGCAAAAAAGTTGGTCACTGTGACCGCTGAAACTGCAGAATTAACTTTATATTGTTGAAACTGTATTATGTTGAAAAAAATTAAAACTAGAACCAAATCAGATTTCTTGAAACATAATTGGCAAAATAGCTGTGACTTAGTTAATTTTGCAAGTAAAAGCTCCAATGTACTGTGGAAAAAAAATCAAGCACGAGAAAACAGCAACAGCAATGTGTATGCTGGGTATATAGCAGGTCTTAAAGACCTAAGCACTTCAAGGTTTCTTTGGAATCAAGACAGCTCTGGGTCAGAACATTAAATAAAATTAGATCATTTGAGATCATAATATCTAAAGCAAAATTAATGCTAAGGTAAGAAATAAGACTGCTGTTACAACTATTTTCAAAAGTATCATTGTATTTTGGTTAATCCATTTTACTAATTAGATTTATGAGCACATTTTTGCAGCAGATATTTTGCAGATATCTGTAGGTAAGTTCTTGGAAAGAAAAAGTTACCTACAGAAGGAATTTGAACTTCACCTTTCTTTCCTGGACTCAAATATTTTTATTGTGTGATCACCAGCAGCCAAGAAAATAAAATAATACTGTCAATAAGTGTCCATGTTTATATTCCCCTTTTCTGTGCAGGAACAAAGTCAGTAATAGATTTTGGTATATAAAACTTGGAGGTACAGTTTATGACTATCTCTATAGAGTATGTTCAGGTCCAGAAATACAATACACAATACACTTCTGAAATGCTTTGTTCATCTTGCTATGATATTTACTTTTACAGTCATTCTCATTTTTATGTCAAGTTTTATGTGTTGTTTTTTTTTTTAATATAAAACACATTTGAAATAATTAAGAATATATTTATATTTTTATCATTGAAGTCTTCTATGTTGTATTGATTCACGAAGAAGAAAAACTCATTAAATTATCATAATATGAAAACTAGATTTTTTACAATTATTATAATATTTTAGTCAGTTTTGCACTCATATAGTGTTCTACTGAATGCCACCTGAGAGATGGAACTCATGACTGTTTACACAGAAACTCTGGAAACTTCAGCTTACATGATGAAATCTTTTTGTCTTTAAACTGATAGAAGAATCATATATCTCTACAACAGTTGTATGCAGATTTATTTATTTTCTGTATATACCAACATACGCTTCCTTCCTGAGTCATTTCACTGTAGGTATTCCATGCATTAGACAGATTCTGGGGGAACACGGGCAAGATTGTCATGGATATTTAGGCACTTAATGATGCAGTACAGCCACTGCTAGGATTTTGAAAGTATGAAAGTCATATTCCTACATGTAGACGCTTATAGAGAATTGCTCCAGACTAGACTACAGTATTTTTACCATTTTTTGTGTGAAGCTTCAAGTATCTAAAATCTCCTGCAAATCTGTGATTCAGTGACCCTCTGGTAATTTTAGAGTGCCTAAGGTTTTCTTTTTGTTCTTGGAGATTATCTATTTTCAGTCTGAAGCCCAAAGTCAAAGTCATTTTGCGGATATACTGGACGGTATATTGTATGCAGATTTAGGAGTAAATGATGGAACCATTAGCGAAAAAATTAAAAAGAAACAAATACTGTGTAAAATATTATTAGAATTATACTTTTAAATGGTACATTGTCTAAAAATTACACTGGACATTACAATTACAAGAGTATGCTTTTTGTTTTCATATTTAAAAGCTCTGCAATTTGACTCAGGGTGGCCAGATAACTTCATAACATTATAATATAATTTAAAAATAATTGAAAATAAAATAAATAATAAATAAAATAATAAAATAGGTCAACCAGTGAGATTATGAAATTATATGTTGGTTTACAATTTACTATGGGTATGTAATGGTGTCATTAGTTATTGAGCATTATTTGTAATATAGACACATCTAGTGTAAAAGGAAGACTACAGAAGTGTCAATAAGAGTGGTCATCAGTGGGAATGGATTTATTTAATTACCTCTTTCAGTTCTAAAAATTCTGGCTTTCTGCCTCAGTATTCATTTTATTTCTCAAACTACAGTCTAAAATGTATATATGTTAAGTAATTTTTCATACGGATTATAATGTGCTTTATTATTATTTTATTTTAATGGAACCATATCATAGGAGTTCTGCTGTAGGAATTAAACATGCAGTGGTCATTTCTAAAATGCAGACTAATCGAAAAAAGGCATAACTGAACACAGAGAATTACAGAGGTGAATCTAGAGAGACTGCTTGCTTTTTGGAGTAAAATTGGTTTATTTGTTTGTTTGTTTTTGTTTTGTTTTTAAAACAACATGGTTTAAATTCCCTTTATGTAATTGTGATTAAAACACAACATTTAAGAGAATATATTCTTTCTTTCTGTGGATGAATCATAGGAAGTCCCTTGATAATTGAAAAGATTGGTAGCATTTTATCTATATTCAATCCTCCTACAGCCTTTCTTCCTCTTCTTCTCCTTGTCCCCCACTCCCCTTTTTAAAATAAAATATAAAAAAATTCAATGCAATTTTTGGTAAAAGGACAGTAAGAGAATGTCTCAGCTGTGATCAGTATACCAATATAAAGTATGATCGTAACAATAATCTACAATCTACAGTGAGAATTGAATAAAAGAAAGCATTAGAGAAAACATTTTCACAAAAACATGCGTATTATTCATGACATCTTTCTTAAAGTAAATATTAGCCTATTACTGTTCCATTTTGAACACCATCTTTTGTGGTCAGTTGTAATGAAAAAGGTTTTTGTTTCTCATCTTCATTTTTCTCATGGATTTATGGATTTCTCATTTGGATGGCAGTTATTATTGAGACACAAACTGTACTTCATCATATAATACTGGAATCTGCAGCACAATTGACATGATTTATAAGAGTTTTAGTGACAAATTCCAAGACCACTCCAGTGCCAGAAGTCTTCCCTTAGGTCCTGGCTTTATTTTTTTTTTTTTCAGAATTAATTTTGCCTTATGGAAGTGGTAAACATGAGAATGAAGCCTTTTTTTTTTTTTTAATGCCTAGTACCTTCAAGGGGCTACACTGCTCACAAATGACTTCTCATTCAGTGAATGGGAATTCATATGTATTTCTTCATGTGCCAATAATTCTACAGCTTTCACCTACATTGTTTCATTCTGAACAAGTGAAAATTTTGCTATAGGGACAAAATTTAACTGTGTTCATCTGCCAGGAAACATACTTCTGACATAGGCAGCTATCAAGGCAATTACCTTCTTCCCAGATTAGTTGATTTTTTGACCTTCAGTGCTGGTCTCTATTACTGACTATGTTTTGTCATTTTCCAATAAGGACAAATTTTTATTTTCTTTTGAAAAAGGTACAGACATCTTCAAGTTCTTAAAAGTTGAAAGGATATGGAAAGACTTTTAAAAAGTTATAGTTCTTTGAAATGTTAATAAATGATATGTCAACAAGGCTGCAACCAATGACAGTCCTTTGTTTTGACAGTAGAACTTAAGCAATCCATTTAATTTATTGATCAATTTAGATGTAAGAACCCATCATAGCTAAAATTAGCCTTTCAGTCAAGCTGAGTTATGAAGTACAATTTCTTACATAACTTAAGAGGGAATAAGAGGGAAATTAATAATAAGAAGAAGAATAAGAAGAAAATATTATCAGTCATCTGAAAGGTGCTACAGATACCAGTAAATTTGTTTCTAAAATCCACACTGAACTCTGAAATTTGCAGTAGTTTCCATTTCATGTCAATCTGTAATGAAAAAAAAAATCTGCTAGATTCATTTCCTCTCTAAATGATACAGACAATAGGTAACGGCACTTCAGTTTTAACCATGTTTTCAGTTAGGAGATTAAACAGCTGCCCACAAACGAAAAAAAAAAAAAAAAAAAATCACCCCTCTGGATTATCTAAAGGCCTGTATTGTATATTGACAGAAATTTTTATGGTACTCTCTCTGATTCCCCAAAAAATCAAGAAAAACTATGAGACCACATGGTCCAATACACCTTGGCACTTACAATATAGTTAGTTTGTAGTTTAAAAAAACATGAGTCCCAGAACCATCATGTACAGATGAGTCAAAAAATTATTATGTCACGTCTTTTAAGGGAAAAAAAAAAAAAAAGACATATTCAAAAGATGACTTTTAAGTAGACAACACTTATCTGTGATTCAGTTCCAAAGTCTGCTCCACCAGAACAAGACATCTTAAGCTATCATAAGCAATTTTAATTATACACGAATATGTAGATAAATAGGAAGACAGGCAGATAGCATTGTATTTTTTGTTTACTTTCTTCCTTCCTTGTTTTTGTTTTAAATATATACAATATTCAGTACTGATATATTTCACAGAAGTTATTTATTCAGCTCACACTAGTGTCAGCCCCCAGCCTTCCTCATACACTCAAAGCAACGCCTAAATTTTACAAGTCCACTAAAAGAAACTTGAGTCCAAACTGAACTTTGTCTTAAGTTTCTTTATGCCTTTCTGTGCTGAAATAGCAGAAGAGAAGTCATGCTAATTATTTCTTTCACAGGTGTTCTCTAAAAGACATCTAAATAATTTAAGCATGAATTTATCTTGTGTCAAAACGTGACTTTAGCACTGTGAATGATTCAAGTCTTTAAAATAAAGCTCATATTTCTCCCACAGACAGAAAGAAAACAATATTTTTAAAGCATTGTGACATTTCAGTGAGGATGGTATTACAGAAATTCAAAATCGTATATGTATACTTCTACAGTTGATACGAAACACCACTGGCATTTCTTTGGTACTAGCAGACTATTCAACATGAAGACAATTCAGAATTGTTACAAGAATTGTAATAAATTATAGAAAAATCAACTTCCCCCATATGTTCCCTTAATTACTTAATTATTTTTTCAAAATCTGTGAACAACAACAAAAAAGCTATTTGCATACTTGAAAATGTGATTACAACAAGTGTTATCAACATGAAAGACTGGTGGCATGGAATTTTTTAACACTGAAGAACATCCAAGCTAGCAAAATGTCTGAACTAATCAGAACTGTCTACAGCATTCAAACTCTGATTAAAATATTACACAAAATGACACACAATTATGATGGGATCATCTGAAATAATACATAAGAGAATTGTATTTATATAAGCATATATTTTCTCTGAAGTTGTATTTAAAGCAGCCTGGTTAAACGTTGCTCAGCACAACCCCAATCAGATTACAAAAAATGACAATCAAGAGAGGATATCACGTAGAGTATCTGCACGTGAACAAGATGTTCTCTAATTTCTGATCATCAGCCTATAGCCTATATTCCATTTAATGTCACTTTTCTTAAGGATATTGGAGTAAGAGGCAATGTTGTTCACTTGGTGGAATAACAGAAGTTGGAGGCAATTGCGTATGCAGAATGAGCTCACGCTTGACTCTTTTTCTTTTAATATTTACAGAATTTTTAAGCTTTCACAAAAATATTTCCCTGCCTTATAATCACCTGCATTTTGAGAGCAAGGAAGTGTGAATGAGTATGTAATCTTTTAATTAAATGTATCTTTTACTTAAATAAAGATAAAGTAGGGGTAGGGACTAGAATCATAAGCTTTGCTCTCTGTCTGCTTTCTTTTTTTTTTTTCAGGGACCATCTAAAATAATCACCTGGATTTATTTAATATTTAAAATCAGAAAAAAAAAAAAAAAAAAGTCTTTTTTAAGAAAAAAAAAAAAAAGAAAGAAAAACAAAAAAAAAAGAAAGAAAAAAGATTTTTTTTTTAAAGAAAAAAACATTAGTCTCTACTATGCTCTGGCAGAATTTCATTTAAAGCAAGATAAGCAACACATTTGATAGGTTAGTTAGCACTCTGCAAATAACAAGTAGAGAGACCTTTAGCAACTCTGAAGGTTGTAAAAGGATTTCCTCTGATCCAGAAACGATGCTGTTATATGACAGAAAGTAAAAGCTGGAGGTATTTTTCAAAGGCATCTCTGGAAGAATGAGGTGACTGCAGGTCTATTTTGCACTTCTAGTTACATAACAGGTTTACATAGTGGCCTTGAGCAGGTGAGATTGGATGAAGCTCTGCTTTGTTTGAGGCATTTTCCTTGCTTGAATTGCTTCTGCAGAAGCTAGGAAGAAACTGTGGGATATCTCCTTTTGAAAGGGCACATACAAGGGAAGAAGAAATTATCTTTTGAAGGAGAATCCTCCTTTGAGCACAGTCAGAGAAACCCTTGTATGGATCTGTGCAGACAGACCCTAGCTGTTTCTGGTGTGCTCCAAGGTTATCTGGATCTGTATCAACCTCCAAAACAACAGTGGTGGACTATAATTGCATAAAACCGGATTAAGATATAAATCCCTCTTATGTCAATATGTCAGTAATCTACTGCATTGCTACTTAATGTATTCGGTTTACATGGCATGCTTTTGGTAGCAAGGGGGCTGCAGGAGTGAGCTCTGTGGGCAGAGCCCAGCAGCTTCCCAATGTCAGATCAGAGCCAGCTCCAAAAGGGACATGCCACTGGCGAGCCGAGGCAATGAGCAACACTGGTTGGGACTCTGGGAGATTCAAGGAAGGGAAAAAAAATAAAAAATAAATAAAAAAAAAAAAAAAAAGATTTTTTTTTCTCTCTCCCAGAAGTTGGGAGAGAGAGAGGTGTGAGAAACAGCCTTGCAGACACCAAGATCAGTGAAGAAGGAGGGGGAGGAGGTTCTCCAGGCACTGGAGAAAAGTTTTCCCATTCCCCTGTGCTGCTCAGGGTGGGGTGGGGTGTAGGGGAGGGTGGAATGGGGGAAGATGGGGGTAGGGGGGAAGGTGGTTTTAGTTTCTCACTGTTCTAGTCTGCTAGTGATGGCCAATAAATTATATTAATCTCCCTATGGTTTTGCCTGTGATGATAATTGTTGAGTAATCTCCCTATCTTTATATCTTTATCTCACCCCCTGAGCCCTTTCCATCCCATTTTCTCACCCTTTTTCTTTGAGGAGGGGGAGCAGTTGTGCTCAAAGTTAAGCAGTTCTGGTGGAGATCAGCTGTATAGTAGGGTAAAACCACCACACTTAAATGCCTAGGTCAGCAAAAACTACTGGCATTGTGGGGGAGAGAAAAACCTTGTGCAGAACATAAGATGTTGGGGTCCAGGTGTATTTAAAGTAAGGCAAATATGGAGGTATATCTGAAACCACCAAAGGCGAATCTCTTAATCACTTATATTTTTTAACAGCTCTCCTCTCCTCTCCTCTCCTCTCCTCTCCTCTCCTCTCCTCTCCTCTCCTCTCCTCTCCTCTCCTCTCCTCTCCTCTCCTCTCCTCTCCTCTCCTCTCCTCTCCTCTCCTCTCCTCTCCTCTCCTCTCCTCTCCTCTCCTCTCCTCTGCTCTCCTCTCCTCTCTTCTCCTTTCTCTAGCCTTCTGCCTTAAAATATTGTCAAATACTTCTTCATCGTGGTTGTAGCTCTATATGAAGCATCAGGAAAAGCAATGGAATAGTTTATATCTCACAGAAAATCAAATTTTCTATTTATGAACCACATATTTATTTAACTAGTGCATTTGGTCTTGTTAAACACTTATTTCCTATTTACTTTTGTGTTTCTGATTCAGAAATTTGTTAGATTTTATGTATTCCCCCACAGTACACTGGCTCATGTTACCAGTTCTCAGTTGTGAGTTTTGCTAACATAGTTGTGGTTGGTAAAAACATTCTGAGTCTCTTGATTGTTATTAATTTACAATGGTTTATTTAAAATAATAACAAAAATAATATAAATGTGTTCTGTAAAAGATTATATGAAAAATGTATTTCTCAGTTTAAGATGAGATAATCAAAGATGTAGTTCATGAAGAGTTTTATACAGATTCTTAATTTTAACTATAAAACAATAAATTAAAACAAAATATGAGAGCACAACTTAACAAGGAATCCGATACCTCATCTCAATAGTGATTATCACAATATATCTAAACTAAATTAATTACTATATAACAAAGAAGTTACGTTATTTTATTTATGTGTTAGATCAGTAGCTTTAAGAATTCTTGTTCACTATGGTGCAGCACAGTGAGTATTATGCACAGTTACTTCCCACTTTAAGTAAAATACAGTTAAGGGAATTCTGAATAAAAAAAAAAAATACATCCTTTTATGATGGCAGACATCCACGCCCACTTACAAGTCAAGATTAAAACATTTAATGTCCTTCAAGAAGCCATGCTGACAGTTATCAAGAACACTGTAGAAGCCTTCTGTTGCTTACAGAGAGATCTAAGAGGAAAGAAGAATTATGTGGTGAAGAAAAGGCTTGTGTTTTCTTCTTCATTTTTAATATGTTTAAGTTACCATGATGGGATCCACTTGCATTTGATATTTTATGAGACTATGTTACATATTACATATATATTACATGTGTATTTTATATATTTTTTACTCGGTATTACTTCCACATGTAATCTTGTACATTCCAAGGTTTCTATCTTTATGAAAAAAAGAAGAAAAAAAAAGTGACTGATACTGTTTTGAAGAAAATGAAAAATTGACTTCAAAATATGAAGATTACAGAAACAATCAACATAAAATGTAAGTTTTTCTAATTTACATAAAATAAAATTATAATTTCTATTTTAATATTTTGTGTTAGACAAAAAATAAAACAGAAAGAGAGAAAAAAAACAAACAAACAAACAAAAACATTAATGTATACATAAATTGCCTTTAAATGTCAAGAAAAGTAGCATCAACCATCTCTAGATAAAGTTACCCTACAAGGAAAAATTTTAATTGAATTAATCTGTTTTCCTTTGCCATGTGAAAAGTTCTTTTGGAGACTGAAGATATTTACTCAACATTAGACATAAGTTACATGAAAGATCTGGTTTCACCACTGCCAACAGAAAAAATTACACGGCACTTACATCACTTACATCATCACGTGGCTCTTACAGGGCAACCAGGTGATCAGGCCCAGTCAGCATGGGTTTATAGAAGGCAGGTCCTGCTTGATGAACCTGATCTCCTTCTATGACAAAGTGACGCGCTGGGTGGATGAGGAAAAAGTTGCGGATGTGGTCTACCTTGACTTCAGCAAGGCTTTTGACACTGTTTCCCACAGCATTCTCCTCAAGAAACTGGCTGCTCTTGGCTTGGACTGGCATACGCTTCGTTGGGTTAAAACCTGGCTGGATAGCCAGGCCCAAAGAGTTGTGGTGAATGGAGTCAAATCCAGTTGGAGGCCAGTCAATAGTGGTGTTCCCCAGGGCTCGATACTGGGGCTGGTCCTCTTTTATATCTTTATCGGTGATTTGGACGAGGGCATTGAGTGCTCCCTCAGTAAGTTCGCAGATGACACCAAGTTAGGTGCGTGTGTCGATCTGCTCGAGGGTAGGAAGGCTCTGCAGGAGGATCTGGATAGGCTGCACCGATGGGCTGAGGTCAACTGTATGAATTTCAGCAAGGCCAAGTGCCGGGTCCTGCACCTAGGGCGCAACAACCCCAAGCAGAGCTACAGGCCGGGAAATGAGTGGTTGGAAAGCTGCCTGGCAGAGAAGGACCTGGGAGTATTGGTGGATAGTCGGCTGAATATGAGCCAGCAGTGCGCTCAGGTGACCAAGAAGGCCAACGGCATCCTGGATAATAATATAAGAAGCAGTGTGGCCAGCAGGGCTAGGGAAGTGATTGTCTCCCTGTACTCGGCTCTGGTGAGGTCGCACCTCGAGTACCGTGTTCGGTTTTGGGCCCCCCGGTACAAGAAGGACATTGAGGTACTTGAGCGAGTCCAGAGAAGGGCAACGAAGCTGGTGAGGGGTCTGGAGAACAAGTCTTACGAGAAGAGCAGCTGAGGGAGCTGGGATTGTTCAGCCTGGCTCAGGGGCGACCTTTTACTCTTTGTAAGTACATTAAAGGAGGCTGTAGTGAGGTGGGGGTTGGTCTATTCTCCCATGTGCCTGGTGACAGGACAAGAGGGAATGAGCTAAAGTTGTGCCAGGGGTGTTTTAGGTTGGATATTAGGAAGAACTTCTTTACTGAGAGGGTTGTTAAGCATTGGAATGGGCTACCCAGGGAAGTGGTGGAGTCACCATCCCTGGAGGTCTTTAAAAGATGTTTAGATGTTTAACTTAGTGATATAGTTTAGTGGAGGACTTGTTAGTGTTAGGTCAGAGGTTGGACTCGATGATCTTGAGGTCTCTTCCAATCTAGACAATTCTGTGATTCTGTGGATTAATTTAAATGTTTAGAATTGCGCTAACCCCTATTTGTCATTTTGAAGCCTTTGTTCTTCAGCCTTCCTTAAAGCCTTAGTATTGCCAAAGTCCAATGCTTTCTGACTAGATTCTTTTAGATATTCCTTTTGTGGTGTATGTAATGTTTAATATCTAAATCTACTAATTACAAGTTAAATATAAAAAGTGTGTACCATATTAGAGAAGTGAAGGTGCAGAAATACTAGATTAGTGAAAACTAAAAAATAAGATGTAAAGAAAAGTATGGTTTTCATAGACTGAGAAATGATCTGTGACTGCTATATAGAACCAAAATGCAATAAATGAGGGAAAATGCATCATATTCATTTTTATATATATATTAATATATATATATATATTATATATATATATATTTCCTTCACTATATATATATAGTGAAGGAAATCTACTGAACTTCCAATAACCTTTTTCCATTTTTTTTTCTATTTAAAATATGGAAAAATATATTATGTCATTAGTTTGACATATGAGAGAATCAAAGTTATGCATTTCTCCTTTTCATCTGAAGCAGTAATTGAAATGACTAAGGTATACAAAAAATCAATATTAGCATGTAAATTCCAAGGTCAATTTTATCTCCCAAAATATTCTAGTGGATATTTCTTATTGCCTTAAGCGATGTAGAATAAAAGGAACAAGGTTGTTATGAAGCATCTTCTACATAGGTGTCTCACCAAACATGTTTGTGAAGTACTGATGTCATTGCAGTAGATTGCCATAGATCATCAGCACTAACATTTCTGGAAAGGTTTCAGGTGAGAGTGCGTGCACCAAAATGAATAGCAGAACTACAAGTGATAATGTAAGTTTATTTATTCTTCACTGAAAAGAGAGATGTTTTGTTTGCATATTTTACTGGCTGTTAATACAACTTAAACACAACACAACTTAAAAGGGCAGAAAATGATACATAAATAATCTGAAGGAATACAGAAATCATTCTCAATATGCTCTTATTTCTTTCTCTCTTTGTATTATTAATGAATAAACCAAGATGTCAGACATACCAGCTAAACTAGTGCAAAATTGCAAAGAATGTGAAAATGAAACAGATTCTACCACTGAATTAGCACACTAGAGGAGAGAATTATTGTTAGATAGGCATGCTCTCTAGAATATCGTTGACATTAGATATTCCTTTTTCAGCATATCTAAGTCCACAGCTGCCAGAATATCAATCAATTTGTCTGGGTGGAATAAAAACAGTTGCAATGGGAGCCTGGAGCTCTGATCAAGAGTTCTGTATAGCCTTGGCTGACTTCAGAGAACAGAACTTTACACAAAGGGACCACTGCACATTCCTGTTCTCTCCATAATCTTTCTTCCTTCCTCCCTCCCTCCCTCCCTCCCTCCCTCCCTCCCTCCCTTCCTTCCTTCCTTCCTTCCTTCCTTCCTTCCTTCCTTCCTTCCTACCTTCCTTCCTTCCTTTCTTTCTTTCTCTCTCTCTCTCTTTCTCTCTTTCCTTTCTCTCTTCCTTTCTCTCTTTCTTCTTTCTTTCATGTTATTTATTATTTATTATATTTATTATTATTATATATTATGTATATATATAAATCCTAACACAATCAAGATGTTCCACTTGACTATGAGCATTACAGTAAGGAGGCATTTTTCTAATTTCTTATCCCATGAGAGTGCAGTAAAATCAAAGTGAAATTGTACAATTCATTAATGATTTAAATGTTTTATTTGTTTCTAAAAAACTGATATCTGTTTGAACAACTATCACATCATTTTTCTACTACATTTATTTCTCTAAATCAGAGCATAATTAAAGTAATATTTAATAATGGGAGAACAGTACTATTAATATATTTCTCTAAGTCTAAGCCATAGGAACTTGCATACATGCATTAGAATGATTCCATTCTAAAGCTCTGGAGTCCAAAATTATGCCAAGAAAAGCGTTTTAAAATCAAATGATTTTTTAAACACTCAATATATGAAAATTGAAAACGTGTTTTTTTTTTTTTTTTTTGGGGGGGGGAGGGGGGGCACAATGAAGCTATATATAGACAATAGTAAATTAGACTTACACCAAGCATATCTAAGTAGCAAAGATCAAAATTACTTATCTATTGCATTTCCAATTTTCAAGATTTCAGTGCTATGACACTACCAAAAGGTAGACTGTCATTTTAAAAACAGGAGGTAGTGGATTCTGGAAATCCCCTGCCCTCTCAGCTAATTCTGCGTCATTGTTTTCCCCAGCTACAGGAGAACCCTGTTACCTCATTCACTGAAGATAAATGTTTCAGATGCTTAAACACAGGAACAGAAACTGAACTAAACAAGATCATAAGGAGAATTAAAATAATATTCAAGATAAACTATAAAAAACCCACTATTCTGTCATGGAGAAACTTGCACTAATTATGATGTTTCTCTTCATGCTGACGTATTTTGTCATATAGCAGAATACAGTATTGCACTATTCTGTTATCTTCTGCTATCTTCTGTTTTCCAAATTAAGACAATTTGTTTGACGTGGTGGTTTTATATGTATGATAGAATTATGCATACAGTTAATTTCTGTTGATCCCATCCATATGTCTCTGGAATTTTCTTTTGTTATATTCCCATCTACAAAATTAATAAGAGTTCAACTTTCAGGAAAGAATGCTAGGTAGAGAATCAAACAACTGTCATAGTTGAAAGAAAAGAGAGCGAGAAAGAGAGAAAGAGAGAGAGAGAGAGAGAAAGAAAGAACGGAAGGAAGGAAGGAAGGAAGGAAGGAAGGAAGGAAGGAAGGAAGGAAGGAAGGAAGGAAGGAAGGAAGGAAGGAAGGAAGGAAGAAGGGGTAGAACAAAGAGAAACAGAACTGCAGGAGCTAATGATATCAGGTCTCTGGAAAAACAAAATGTGGAAAGAAGGCTTCTAAAAATTCTCATGTTTTTGTATTATTCAGGTGAATATAGAATGCCATTATGATGTAGTGGAGGAGAATAAGGAAAAGATACTCCCTGCCCCCAAAACTTAGCATAATATATAGAATTAAATATTTCAATTGATAAATAAGTCTAAACATCACATTAAATTTTGAATTACCTATTTATTGGACTAATGATAGTTCTACAAAAAGAATTTGAAATAGAAACAAAAAAGAACTTGTCAAAACATAGAATATCCCAACACTGAAAGAATATGGATAAGGATGAACAGGGCTTTTTTTTTTGTTGGCTTATTTTTTGTTTATTACATTTGTGTCTAGTATAATAAACTGTATTGAAAATACTCCTTATTTTAACAGAAATTTTATAGATATTAATGAAATCTCAGGCTCATGTGTTACACAAAGTACTCATCTGTTACCAGCCTACACACATACATCACACAGAAGCTTGTCAGCAAGATGGTGATTAATCAAGTGCTTCTATTAGCACTGGACCACTGACTTTTCTCTGACTCATGTTGGCAGGTGTGCATCTATTGCTGAAGGCAACTGTGATAAAGACAGGGAGAACAAGAAGGAATCATTGAAACCGTCAAGTTTGGAATGGAAATCCATGATTTGCAATCTGTTATTATGATTTTAGATATGAAGGAAAATAAATCCAAGGATGTGAGCTTGAACATGTACACTATTCATATCTCTTACTGTATGAGAATTCAACCTGCTCAGAGTTCAGTGTTTTCATACACAGAGATTGTGAAGCTTTATTTTTGCCTTTGATAGCACAGGCAATGTGCTACAGGCAATGGGGCTCTGTGCCACAGGCAGCTCTCAAAAGCCCTAGTGTCTCAACGCTAAGTGACTCAGACTGCCTCTGGCACTCAGAAATGTTCAGTAGTGCTGGTGATACCATGGATTCTGCCATCCCGGTGAGATCAGTTCTTCAGAGTGAAGATGGAAATGGCAGAAATGAACTGTGTTTCTCTAGGATGCTCTCTATGTCTGGCAGTACACACTGTGCACCTATGCAGGAATGGCTAGAAACTGCCCTGGATGTGCAAATAAAAAGCAGAAATACAACTTTTAACATGAAAAATGAAATCACAATAAGCAATAGCTGATAAGCAACATCTAAGCAATGACATCTAAACCATTCATACTACTCTGCTCTTATAAATACATAGAAAAGAGACTTCCAATGACTGTGGAGAAATCATATTTCTTTGAATAATTCAGATTGGGCTTTTAAATGCCAAGTTTATACACAGTTGCCTGCTCTGGTCACAGGAAGAATTATTTGGCTTTAAGGAAGACCAATCACATGAGCAACAGCTGGAATTTACATGAGGGGTTAATCCTACAAATACTAGCAGATACCATTCTGCTGTTTTTCCTGTGAGACACAGCAGTGTGTTGGCACAGCAGGCAATGATGGTCACACTTCTCTCATCACTCAAGCTGTGCCTCACAAGCCATATTGCTATTTCACAGTGAAAAATAAACTGATGTTATAGAGTGCTGTACAACCAAAGACATTATTTATTGCTATCCTCTTTCTGAATTTTAAATTTTACATGGAAATACACAAAGATTTAGGCCCATATTTGTTTAGATATCTTGTATCTTTAGAAATATTAAGCCAATTAGTAAGCTTCAAACGTCAGAGGAGTAGAAGAGAACTATGAAAGCCTAGTATGTACAAACAATGTATAATTTGAGTTCATACTAAAAGCAAACAAACAAAAAAGTCCATCATGTTGACGTGAAAAGTAGTTAGACAGAGTTAGAACGACTCCCGATCAACATACATTGGTGGTATGTCATGTTATAGGCATGTAATAAAGGAATTATTTTAATGTTCATAATGACTTTAGGTTTTAATGTGCAAATAATGTTCAACAACAACAGTTTTTAAAGTTTATTATGTCTAATTAAATTAAATATTTTGAAGTTTTTGTTTCTATGAAAGAATTAAGAGTAAAAACTTAGTTACTGGTAATTTAAAAATATATATTTTAATAAAATAATTGTATTTACAAAATAAAATAAATAATATAAATAATATAAAATTTTAATATAACACACAAATTTGAAGAAAAGCTTTTATTTCTCTATTTGTTTGTTTGTTTTTATAATACACACGAGGAGGATATGAGTGCAAACTAACTTTCTTTCTTTCTTTCTTTCTTTCTTTCTTTCTTTCTTTCTTTCTTTCTTCCTTCCTTCCTTCCTTCCTTCCTTCCTTCCTTCCTTCCTTCCTTCCTTCCTTCCTTCCTTCCTTCCTTCTTTCCTTCCTTCCTTCCTTCCTTCCTTCCTTCCTTCCTTCCTTCCTTCCTTCCTTCCTTCCTTCCTTCCTTCCTTCCTTCCTTTCCCTCTTCCCTCTTCCCTCTTCCCTCTTCCCTCTTCCCTCTTCCCTCTTCCCTCTTCCTTCTTCCTTTTTTTCCCTTTTCCCTTTTTTCCCCTTTTCCCCTTTTTTCCCCTTTTCCCCTTTTTCCCCCCTTTTCCCCTTTTTCCCCTTTTCCCCTTTTTCCCCCTTTTTTCCCCTTTTTCTCCCTTTTTCCCCTTTTTCCTTTCCTTTCTTTCCTTTCCTTTCCTTTCCTTTCCTTTCCTTTCCTTTCCTTTCCTTCCTTTCCTTTCCTTTCTTTCCTTCCTTTCTTTCCTTTCTTTCCTTTCCTTTCCTTTCCTTTCCTTCCCTTCCTTTCCTTTCCTTTGTCCTTGCCCAAAGAAAAAGAAATAATCAGGAGTACCGGATGGATAGACTTCCATTTACAACCATCAAATAAAAGACACTAACACTGCTTGCAGGCATGAAAGACACCTTTGGGATTAGCACTTTGTAAAATACTTTGGGCTTAATAGATAAATGACTGTTTGTATATAATCTATATAAGTTGCTATTCCTCAGACACTTAAATCCTCTTACTTAAAGAAAAAGTATATGCTTTGTGATTACATAACCATTGGCACATTTACCAAGCCAATAATCATAAATAAAAGCGGGAAAGAAGGAAGGCTACATTTCAGACTTGCAGATGCTGCCCTAATTTGGGGTTAGATTTCAGCCACAGTGACTCATACTTTTCCTCCCATATATATATACATATATATATACACGTACATATATATATATATATGTATATATATGTATATATATGTATATATTTCCACAAATGTATTGCATGTCCTTTATTTGGCACTGAAACTTTTTTTTCATTGTTGTTTGTAACATTATAACAAAGCAACAAGGGAAAAGAAAAATCACAAATTTATTGAAATCAAATTACCTGAAAAGAAAAGCAAGAGAAAAGGATGTCAGACCTCTAATTTGGCTGAGATGGAGAGAGAAGCAGATAGTGGGGAAGAGGAAGAGCCCTAGTATAAGTGTAACAATGTATTAATGTAACAAGTGTAACAATGTTTGCATGTGGAATTATGGAGAAATATAGGGTTGAAGGTGAATAAGTAAGAGAGACGTTAAACGAAACCAGACAAAAAATACAACAGAATAAATAGAAAGAGACATACTTATTTTAAACATAATATTTCTCATCAAAACTTGGAAATCCAGAGGTCTGTAAGATCTTTGCAAAAAATGCTGAGTCCACTACTGTAATATTTATTATGCACTTTAAATACACTTGAAAAAGTACACTTTTTCAATATTCACAGACTGAATCAGGGAAAATAAATAAATGAATAAATAAAAATCTGCAATTATAAATGTTCCCATTAAAAATACAGAAATACAGAAACTTTTTTCTTATCTATAGAAACTCTTCTATGCATTTTTGGCAGAGTATACAAAGCAATGCTGAATTCACTCTACCTTCTTGAAAACTAATTTCTTATAAAGAAGTTGAATTAGGGATTAAATTATACTGGACGTGCTGCGTTGACCTTGGCTGCCAGACAGAAACTGACTTATTAAAAAAGAAAAGCCATAACAATAATTCCCATGATGTTTAAATTATTATGCTACAAATGTATCTGCCTCTTACCTACACTGTTTTTCTGGCTTCAAATTTGAGTCATGTTTGAACTTTCAAAATTCTGGATTTTTGTGGGTATATTTTGGATATTTGTAGGGTAAGGTATATTAGAATGAAGGTTGTTTTTCAGCATTTATTTTCATGAATTAATTTGGTATTCACGGTGATAACAGTAGACGGAAGACATTTATTTTACAATAATGTGAATGTCATATCTATTTTCAAATAAGCTTTGTTCCAATCTAGCATTATTATGCCATTAAAATTAGGTGCCACTGGACACTTCAATAAAGATTTATAATGTAGATGTGTAATGTAAGCAAATCATTGCCTCATTGTTAGTTACAAATGGTACCACAGGGCTGTGTATGCCCTCTCAAAATTTACCATTGGGAAGCTTTAACTAATTACATTTTGGAATAACTTCCTGCAAGAAATAAACATCACAGATAATCTGCAGCACTGAAAATTCTATGCCTGACTGTTCAACTTGTGCTTAACAAATCTGTATGTCTACAAAACATATATAGAGAATTATAAGCCTGTCAGCTTTGAAATTCTGAAATGCAATACATCTGCCCTTTCCTGCAAGGCTGTAATGAACTCCAAAGATCCCTTTTCTCAATGATCATGTGTATTTTATTGAAGAAAGTAGCTTTGTCACACACACACACTTATTTTTTTTTTTCAATACAAGAAAACAAGCAAAAAAAAATTAATTTAAGGCAAAAGTTAATGAAAATGAAGAAATAAGGATAATTAAAACTGCCATTTAAAATATCATTTAAAAGTGATGACAGATCTTTGAGATGCATTTTTGGAGACTTTTCAGATTTGAAATTACTCCCAGTACTTCTTTATCATATCTTTTCAAACTTTGTAACTTAAAATTGAAAAAATAAAAATAAAAAATAGAAGAATGATTAAATGCTAACAGAATAGAGGTCATATATATATATATATATATATATATATATATATATATAATTACCAGCTCTTCAGAATGATTTAAATGTCAATGCCATGCTTGTTTTAACTAAATCTTCCACCATCACAGAGTCACTGAAGTAGAAATCAAGTTGTAAAATAAATGATGAAGAAACTGCCCTCTACCAGCTGTCTTAATAATTCACTGATTAAAGTTTTTTGTTGTTGTTGTTTGTTTGTTTTTGTTTAAAAAAAATCATGCCAGATTTCTCAGGTTAACTAGTTTCTCTGAAGAGTCAGTAAACAAACTGAGTGACAACATCTAGCAGGATGAGTTCTCTGTTTACCACAGTACTCAATGGCCAAAAAATATACACATCTGTATGATGAGGACTGACAAGAAGCGACAATGATTACACAAAAATAATAATCATGTCATTGTATCCACAGAACAAGCAGTACAGCAGGATAAAACAGAATATACTTCAATGACTTGAACCATTAGTCAGAATAGATATTTACTGGAGGTAAAGGAAGGAATAGAACAACAAAATCTTTCTCTCATTCAAAACACTGAAGAAGCAAATTTTTACAGTGCCATGGTTGTGAGAAAATGAATCTTCTTTCACAGGAGGTTTCCAAAGATGAGAACATCACCATCAAGCAGAAAAGCTACTACAAAAGGCCGGAAACATATTATCCAGAAACCTCCAGAAAACTTCTTTTATTACAATAAGTTGTAGAATTTCTTGATTTAACTATATTTTTAAGATATCTATATCTTAAAGAGAACATCTATATCTTTAAATGAACATTCTTCTCTTTGTTGAATTACAGATATTCACAGAAATATATGGGGTTAAACAAAGATTTATCCAAGCAAGCAACTTGTCTATGTCTCAAAAGGATATATTTGGTTCTTCCAGTACTTGGAAAGAAGCACATATGTGTACATCATGTATAATTACAGAATTAGATTTAATGCAGTTTGTGTGACTGAAGTTGTTAATAACCAATGAATTTCATAAATATCTAAAATCGGCATTGAATAACATTTCCATTAAATTGCCACTATTTTAGCTACTTTGCACTGTCATTCAGAAGTTTCATAAACAATCCATTAGCTGTTGAAAGGACGAAGTATAGAATTGAACAGACTGAAAAAATTTGCTTGCCTTGGAAATATTTAGAATCTAAGGTTTCTGTTAATGGAACTCCATTCCCTCCCAAAGCATGAGAAACAATAAAATAAAATGTTCTGAACAGTAACAGACCCCATATCCCAGATCATTTCAGATTATAGTTAATACACCAGGAGCATCTGTTTAAACTTTACTATAACACAGAATCACAGAATCACAGAATTTAAGGGGTTGGAAGGGACCTTGAAGATCATCGTATCCAACCCCCCTGACAAAGCAGATTCCTTAGAGCAGGCTGGCCAGGTAGGTATCCAGACTTAAATATCTCCAGAGAAGGAGGCTACACAACCTCCCTGGGCAGCCTGCTCCAGTGCTCTGTCACCGTCACCATGAAGAAATTCTTTCACATGTTGGTGCAGAATTTCCTGTGCTCTGTCTTGTGACCATAACTCCTTGTCCTGTCCTTGCAAACCACTGAAAAGAGGTTGGCCAAATCCCTCTGTCTCCCATACCTCAGGTATTTATACACATTTTCTTCAGGCTGAACAGAGCTAGGTCTCTCAGCCTTTCCTCATAAGGAAGATGCTCCAGGCCCTGTATAATCTTTGTGGCCCTCTGCTGGACTCTTTCCAGGAGAACCCCTATCTTTTTTGTACCAGGGAGCCCAGAACTAGACACAGTACCCCAGGTGAGGCCTGACCAGGGCAGAGTAGAGGGGGAGGATCACCTCCCTTGACCTGCTGGCCACAGTCCTTTTAATGCATGCCAGGATCCCATTGGCACTCTTGGCCACAAGGGCACACTGCTGGCTCATGGTCAACCTGTTGTCCACCAGGACCCCCAGGTCCTTCTCCTCAGAGCTCCTCTCCAGCAGGTCATCCCCCAGCCTGTACTGATACGTGCAGTTGTTCCTTCCCAGGAGCAGGACTCTACACTTGCTCTTATTAAACCTCATCTGGTTTCTTCCTGACAGTCCAGGTCTTGCTGAATGGCAGCACAGCCTTCTGGCATGTCATCCAGTCCTCCCAGCTTTGTGTCACTGGCGTACTTGCTGAAGGCAGACACTATTCCTTTATCAAGGTCGTCGATGAAGATGTTGAACAAGACTGGACCCAACACCGACTCCTGGTGAACACTGCTAGTCACAGATTTCCTGCCAGACTCTGCTCCACTGATCACCACCCTCTGAGATCAGCCAGTCAGCCAGTTCTCAACCCACCTTGCCATCCACTCATCTATCCCACACTTTCTCAGCTTTGCTAGTAGGATGTCATGGGAGACAGTATCAAAAGCCTTGCTAAAGTTAAGGTAGATGACATCCACTGCTCTCCCCCCATCTACCCCCCATGGTGATGCCATCATAGAAGGTAATGAGGTTGGTCAAGCATGACTTCCCCTTGATGAATCCATGCTGACTACTCGTCACAACCTTCTTTTCCAATTGCTTGGAGATGGCATCCAGAACAAGCTGTTCCAACACCTTTCCAGGGACAGAGGTGAGACTGATTGGCCTATAGTTTCCTGGATCCTCCTTCCTGTCCTTCTTGAAGACTGGAGTGATATTGGCTATCCTCCAATCTTCAGGCACCTCTCCTGTTCTCCAGGACATTTCAAAGATGATAGAGAGAGGCTCGTCGATCACATCTGCTAGCTCCCGTAGCACAGACAGATGCATCCCATTGGGACCCATGCATTTGTGTGCGTTGAGCCCACTCAGACACTCCCGAACCACTCCCTTGTCAACAAGAGGGGAGATCTCCACTTCCCAAACTCTTTCTCCTCCCTCCAGGGTCAAGGATTCCTTGAAGCAAAGACTGAAGCAAATAAAGCATTCAGTATCTCCTCCTTCTCAGCATCTCCTGTTACCAGGACACCCCCCTCGTTCAGCAAGGGAAATGCTTATTATTATGCTTATAAATTCTTAGAGCTTTATAAGCTCTATGCTTATTGCAAGAGCCAGAGACTTTGAATTACAGTTTATTACCCCTTAGAGGTGAATCACATTAAAAATTAGCAGATTTTTTTTAATTTATTTGTCTGTATTGGAACAAGAACATGGCACTACATAGGGAAAGTTGATGGATGAAGATCCAAGCTGCTAAGAGATGGAAACCTAAAGGTTCTGGACAGAATGTTTCCCAAAAACTACCTTATTTCTGCATAATGAAAAATATTAGCAATTAAAATACCACTGTGTTAGTGCAAAATATTGAAAGAAGACCATGTTATTAGAGTTGGACTTGATGATCCTTAAGGGTCCCTTCCAACTCAGGATATTCTATGATTCTATGATTATTTTACTAATAGTCAGGACATTAAACAATGAAAACTTAAAAACAAAATGAGGGTACTTCTTTTTTTGATTAGGACCTTGTATGTTGTTAGAAAATTGAATACAGAACATAAATTATATTAATGAAGTAACCACAATTATATCTAATGAAGTAACCACTGTCTTACTGCAATGTAGTTTTATGAGAAGGAGGTATATTTGATATGCACATATATTTCAGATCTCCAGTGGATCTGAAAATTGCATAATTTCTGTTGAATCTATTGAAACATCAGAGACAAAGAACAAAGTAGACAGAATATATCATAACAACAGTTTATTTGGATTATTGTCTCATCATTCCGGCAAAGGATCTAACAAATTCCATGTATTCCACTTACATTCCACGTAAATTCCATTTTCTCCTAAAGAAAAATTCAACAAACAAGCAACAAAACACCAACAAAAATCACACAATACAAACCAAAGAAACTCAGATTGCACTCTCTGTCCTTGAAGGTAATATTAATGATAGGTAAAATGAAGGTAGTGAATAAAAATATGTTTGCACAGTTTATTTTAGGAATGAAGTACAATTTGAGGAAAGAGAAAGACCTGAGAGAATATATAAAGGGAGAACAGATCACAGATACAATGATAAATAATTATTGGAATGGAATGGAATGGAATCATTAACAAGAAATCTATGTGGATTTTAGTTCTCCTTTCATTACGTCTCTTGTCTGATACAATAAATAAACTAAAAAAAAGATGTGTGATATATTGCATGTATATAAGCCATATTATCTTACAAGAATTTCAATAGAAGTGACATAACCTCACTTAAATTCGCAAACACATTATTTCAATCTGAAAGATTTCTGCTTAAAAATCATTGAATAATAATCAATAATGATACTTTCAGGTTGTCTGAATAAGTGAAGTTTCAGCACACACAAATGAAACCTGACCACATAAGCTGTCAAGCTTTGATGCGTTTGTTAGAAGCAGTGCACAATTTGGATTCATAATTGTCAGACCTTGTAGTGATCTGGAAAAAATGAAGGACAAGGTCAAAAATTGGAACCTGAGTACATTTTCTTGTTGCATTCTGCTCTCCTCCCAATGAAAGTTAACACTTGATAAACAACAACTTTCTAGGGAAGAAAAAATAAGACACTAAAATGCTGTTTGAGTGGTATATGATGAGGAAATATAGAAAAGGAATATTTTTCAAGGTGAGATGCCTAGAAATATTTCTTTACTTTTTCATTTATTCCCTCCCTATTCCTCCCTCCCCCCAAACGTTGAACCCTGCTGAAGCTGCTATTTCTCTGATCATTTTGTTTGTTCTTTTGGTCACTTTGTTAGTTTGTTTTCATGTCTGTATTTTCCATATTTTTTTCAACATCTCCAGTATGAAAGGAAAAAAAAATAAAAAATGTTGTGTTGAAAGGGGAAGGTGTGGTTCCATTTAGGATTTGCTCCTTAACTTTGGGGGGCCAATCTGGAAAAAGACCTAAACCATAACCTAAAACACTGGGCTGGTTGGCACTACTCAAAGAACCACGGAAATTGTGGGATTTTGACTCTTTTGAGAAGTAAGAATACACAAGGGAAATCTGGGGTATGGGAATAATTCCTAGATTGTTTTAAGTGAACTTCCCTTGGAGAAGAATACATGTCAGTAACAGATTTGAACATGTCGTAAGTTTATCAGAGAGTGCTGGGTAATGTAATTTAAAAATCCCAGTAGGTGGTGTAATCAGATATGACCTACCAAATAGACACAGAGAATATCTGATTAAAGATAAACTATGAGTCAACTTCAAGAATGTGAACAGCAGTACCAATCCAGAGGGCAAAATATGTGATTATGACCAATCTGATAATATATCAATAACAATAGTCCTCCTATTAGCTCACAATTGATTTGTCCCATGGTGGTTAACATGAGTTATACTAATAGATACTTATGGAGACCAACAAGCTTGTAATGACACAGAAAAGTTGCTATGAGCCTTTTGACAATGTTCAGATAATTATGTTTATTTTATTCCAAAGCACTATACTGCTATAACATTTATATAATCAGTTGAGTACTTAATACATTTCAGATCAAAGAAAGCTTGTCTATGACTTGGTCCACTTTGGGGCATAAAGACCTCACCACAAATTGTCATTGCATAAACAAACTCCAAGCAATCACTGACTGGATATGTTTTCCAAAATATCTGGCTATTTAATGTATTTAACTTTTTTTCTCTGTTTAATTTTTTGGGGTAAAAAAAAAAAAAAAGCTTAAATATTCATTTTGCATGCCCACATGACCAAGAAATAACAATCTTCAATGGCCCATTCTTATGGGTCTGGGTCAGAGGGGAACTCTGTTCTGTTACCGTTTATATTCAGGCAATCAACTCTGTGGTATGATCCAGTAAATATAGCCTGAGTAAATATAGCCAGTTCATAACAAGGATTTAGAAGTTAGCTTTGTCCAAAAGCTGAGAAATCAGAAGCTGAGAATTTCAGTCTAGTTAAGACACTTCTCTCTTCCTCAACTGTTAATCTTACAGTAAAGAGAAGGGAATGTGTGCATGAATATGCAAGGACTTAGTCACTCATATTTTCTTTTTGGGTGTTCAATTATTTTATCTATTATTTCTGAGGGTACCTAGATACCCAGCCTATAACATTATCTGAAAGCAAACACAACTGGCAGAAAAAAAGAAAAAAAAAAAAAAAAGAGATTCAGTATCTCTAGTAGTATGTGAATTATTGTCTAATGGGTCCTAGGTGAGATTATTTAATAACATTCTGAACTAATTAAGCTATTAAGCTATGGATTGTGAATTTTAACTTTCTTCCTGATTTCTAGTCCAAAAAAAGAGTCCTTGTCCCAAAGATTTTACATTCTAATATGTGATTTGATAGCGCCGTTTTACATTTCTCTGAAATGGCATTAGTTGAAAGCTGATAATCTGTTCAAAGTCCAGGGTTTTTGGTAGGACTTTCTCAGCAGTATAGATACATCTTGAATTGCCATCTTCACAGCAGCAACTCTATGCACAGATAATGGTATCAATACTCATAGGAGAAAATCATTGATACAAAACCAGCACTTTATATAGGCACACGTTGTCTTGCAAAACCTAATGGGATAGACAAGACAGTAAATGCCAGCCAAACAGGCTAAATATGCAGATTTACATTTGACTGAAGTTCTACAGAAAGTAGATATAGGAAACAAGAGTTATTTCACTGTTTAGCAAAAGCAATTTTGTGGCCCATTGGCTCTTTATATTTTATTTTAGAGTTCACAACTAAAGAACATATTTTTTCCTCTTTCTCAGGCTGCCTTTATTTATTTATTTATTTATTTATTTATTTATTTTGTCTTTTTTGTAATGTCTAAGTAAAATGGCTTGGTAATTACTGGTAATGGAAGAAATAATTATATGTTCATGATTACTTCAGTGAATAAACTGTAATCATTGAGCCTTCTATGACAGCATATCTGACACTGAGTTCTTTAAGCATAAGTTAAAGAACTTGTACTCAAACACAATTGTATTTCTTATTGAACAAATAAAGAGAAGTGTTGATTTGATAATCTTATATTATTATGGTCTTTCCCTTAAATTTATAGCTAAAGGAATGATTACTATCCTGATACTTAGTAATATAAAGTGTCAACATTTACTGCAGCCAATCAAGACGGTGGACTTATACCAAATGCAGGTGCATTCTACTTTTCTTAAAGGGTGATTTATAATGTAACATGTAGAAGAATTAAGGAAATTGAGTTACATATTTTATTTTAATGCTTTGAAAATATATAAGATTTTGAGAAAAGAACAGTGAAAATTAACATAAAGAAACAAATGAAAGAATAAGTAATGGACATTTACACGCATTTTCAGCTGAACAATAATGCAGTAAAAGATGGGCATCATTTTAGGAATTTAACTTTTCAGTAAAAAGTTTTATTTTGAAAAGACAGATTTGAAGGAAGCAGTTTCTTTTGTTCCCTACAATCTTTATGCTTCACAAAGACTTTCCAAATGAAAGTTCTTCTATTCTGCAAACTGAAGAAAAAAATTATCCATTTGAATGCATTCTTCTCATAAAGACATCCTTTATTACCACCTAGGAAACAGTACTTCTTGAAGAAATGTCTTCAAAGCATATGCTCTGATAAATTTATTTAGAAAGAAGAAAATATCACACATATGAAAAGTGGATAGTATAAGACTATGGTTTAACAAATAGCAAAACCTTAGTTAAAAGGATGGGATTGCTGCATTAGGAATAAGGTCTTTAGACTTGGTTACAGTGGCATCACAGTAATACACTGTAAGCATTTTAATTTCATAAACTACGTTTTCTTTATCTTTAGTATAGAAAAGTGCTAAAACCCCAAAATCTTGATCATGCTCATATTTAACCTGGCAGTTTGACCTAAGCAGCTCTTTGTTCTTTTCCTCTGACCTCTTACCATTCTGCAAAGAGGGAAAGAACATAGGAAATATTAAATCTGATCTCTAGAAAGACTTCACCATATTGAAAGCATAGTTTGTTTTTTGTGACAGCTTTATTCACATAGCAGTCTGGAAAAGGGTCTGCATGTATCTTAGTCTGGTTGAGAGATGCCTCTGAAGGTTATTTTTTCAGTGTAACATATTATCAAATTTCTACATTTTATTGTCATATGTTCAATTATTTCATCTGTTGTCTGTGATACACTTTCCATATTCAGCACATATTAGATACGCTTCTCACAATATATTCCCATCATCCCAGAGAAAATATTGAAAATTCAGGTTTTATGTGTAATATTCTGAATTTGAAATGTCATTATTACAGTTTGAAATCAGATCCTCTCTCCTTTTTTTTTTTTTCCTATGACAAAGAGGAGTTTCCCACGAAGCATAAAGTGCACACTTAAAATACAGCATACCTGTACACACACCTCACTTGCAAAACAAAATCCCTCAACACCCTACAGACAGAATACAGAGAGACAATTACTTTTGAGAATTAATAGTAAACATCAGTCAAGAAGCAATGAAAAATGGACTAGTCACATTTAAAGTTTATTACCCATTCTGCTATTCCAACTCATACCCAACTGGATCTTAGTTAATAAGTATTGCCACCAAGATGAATTCACTAAACACTTACATAGACTATAAGTAAGACTGAGTTTTCTTGGCAGTAGAAAAGATTTGGTTCACAGTCTTCTGTTTGTCCAGAAATAAATGAAATGAAAGTATTGCTTTTTCACCACATCTCTTTTTCTAATGTCATTCAAACATACTTTTTTTCTTTACTATCTGAAATAAAATTCTTCATATTTCTTATTCCTTGTTGATTTTCTAGTTTTCCCACAGAATAAAGGGAATCTTATTTGTGTTCATTCTAAGTATGCTGAACATTCATACTACTAAACATATAAATTACAAAAGATAGTAGGGACATTTGTTGGTTTCTTCTTACCCATCCTAGATCTACATCAGTGATCATACAAGAAAAAATATTTATTTATTTATTTATTTATTTATTTATTTTAAGCCCTGTTTTATTCAGTTGTTTACAAAGTTACATGGATAGCAAAGAGCTTTTAGAAAAACTTATCTTTCTCTGAAATATAAAGTGGACTTTGCCCATTTGTAAAGCATGTAAGAAAATTGCACCACGAACTAATTCATCTTAGCAGCATTTTAGAGAACACATACATTAAAATAAATCTGTGATGGTGACAGCCTTTTTTTCACACAAACATATCTGTCACCATAGGCCTGTAATTCCTTTATCTTTCTTACTGTTAATATTGAGAATGAATTAGAAATTCTCTGGAAAAAAAATATATATATATACAAAGCTTTATATACTAGTGGTAGATCAAGAAAAAGTGTGAAATTCGTACAGAACTTGGGTCATATTATGGCCTAAAATTGAATATGAAATGAGTCAAAGATTTACCATTTTATCCTCTGAATGTAATGTATTTTATGACATTTACACATATTAAAACAGGTAAAGCATGATAGTCAGTGAACCACCCAGTTAATATTTAGACTGAGATGCTAGGAGTCTCTTTTTAGCTTCAGAACTGCAGTGACTGCGGAATCTTCACAGCAGTTTTGCATAAAATAGCGAGAACAGAAAATATGTTAAAGTCATTTTATCTCTTTGATCAACACAGGAAAGGAAGGAAAGAAGTACAGAGAAACAACAGTAAGATTTCACCATTTCATCAAATTAAATAAAGCCAAAGCCACATCAGGGTTTGATTTATGACTTTTGAAAAGTCAACTAAATTACACAGATCAAAACCTAAAACACAAAATCTAAAATCTCTGCATGATCGAACCATTTGGTGTTGCTGAACTTTATCTCACTGACATCTCACTGAATCAGAACATTGAACTGATTTATTAGTTTGTTCAACGTTTATTGTATAAGTACTGATTTTATTTTCTTTTTGGGGGTGAAGTTGGACACCAGAAAGGAAGCTAGTTTATCCTGCTGAAGTTTATCAGGTGCTCTGAGGCTCTACTGGGATATTTCTGAGAGAAAAGGGCATAGTTCTCACCCTGGGAGCAATGGAGAGAAGAAGAAATAATTTTTGAGTGCAGATGCACAGCATAGACTAGAAAAGACAGAAAACATGGGGCCAGTAGACCCAATGCAGATGAGAAGTACTTTGAGAGGAGTGGGGAAGGCCAGCAGTCCCAGACCTCTCAAAGGGAATGAAAATCTTATGATTTTCCTGGGGTCCCAGAGGACACTACAAAGTTTTTGTAACCCAGAGAGCTACTGAAAACTACTGGACTGAGAAGGATCCATCCTGCAAGGAGGGACTGAGAAGGTTTATTTCCAAACGTTTCATATTAAAGTGCATGATCTAGAAGATCTAGATTTTTTCTTTTGAGAAAATTACCTTACGCAGTTAAATTCTAATAAAGACATGCTTCTGATGCTTCCTTTTCACAGTGCTTCCACAGGGCTTCCACACTTAGGAGAAAAGATGTCCCCCTTCCACTTCATTTTTTTTTTTTTTTTTAAGTCATGATGCCATGATGTATCAATATTGGTAGGTTAAGAACTTAATGAAACTAGACAACAGTTAACAAGTGGTCACACTGTTCTAAGAAAACTCTCCAAACAAGGGCTCTGGAAAGAAGTGGATAATCTAACAACTCAGGAAGGATCTCCTGAAAACAGAAATACTCCCTACATTATCCTTAATTTGTATTTTTAACTAAACAGCAAAAGTAAGTCAGAATTTTCCCAAGAAAACTGATATCAGTTTACACCTTTAAACTTTATCCATGTCACAAGATCATTACTTTGTAATGAAGGAGTTGCAAGGAGGCTTTCTGCCAAGTTGAAGACACTAAGGAAAATGTGACAAAATTGGAGGTTGCAAAGTCAGGGGATAATCACTGTGAAATCTGGGAATTCACAGGAGGAATGTAGAAAATTAGCTGAGAGAAAGGATTGGGAAAGCAAACACCTCTGTGAATACTGTAGTTGGTAGAGGGTCTGCTTTGTGATCCACTTCATCTTTGGTTGTCAATACATATGTAGCATTTTATACTGAACATCACTATAACTTTTATTAAGGAAGTCTTATTCTATCTCAGCATGGAAATAAACAGCCTGATTCTCTGCTGAACAAAATAATTTCCTCATATCTAAGTGTGGAATGTTGAATACACTTAATACTTAGAAAATAACAAAAAAAAAAAAAAAAAAAAAAGACTACATTCATGATTATTATCCTAATCTAACGCCAAAGCAAATGTTTTAGTAGGAGTACTACCATACCAAATCTACACAGGGAAGGCCTGGGAAGGAAATCAAATTCATGAGGTAGTTAGATTTTTATTGCTTCTGGATCTGCTTGTCCACAGCAGTCATGAGATGGCCAAACAGCCATCCAACAGTGAGCAACAGCAAGTCAGTATGACCACTTTAAAATGGGAAATCCACCACATTGCTGTTTTGTGCAGGAGCAGTGACAGAACACATTTCTCCAAATGGTCTTCAAGTCTCACAAAATATATTGTTAAAAAACTGAATAAAGCTTTTCATACAAGTGATTTACATAGTTAAAACACTGAGTCTTGATCAAACCTTCGCAATAAAAGTACTCAAGAATTAAGACAAAGACACAAACTCAACTCTTTACTCACAGAACTGCACCTGCCTTCAACAGAATTATTAAACTGAATTAAAGAGAGTGAGAATTTCTTAATGGGGGAAAGAGAAGGGAGTAGAATTCAATGAAAGTTGGTACTCCTGGGTAATGAGTTCAAAGATAATATCTTAGGGATATGGTTTAGTGGGGACTGTTAGTGTTAGGTTAGAGGTTGGACTCGATGATCTTGAGGTCTCTTCCAACCTAGAAATTCTGTGATTCTGTGATTCTGTGAAACATAAAGTCCTCTTGTCAAACCTAAAGTCCTCTTGTCTATCAGTGTTTCGTTGATACGCAGCGTAACAACACAGTGGTCTGGACTGGAAGACCATGAAAAGAACAACATGAGCAGGAAAAAAGTTTGCAGGCACCACCATCAACACCAGTTCTATCTTTCAGCCTGGCATTCAAGCAAAGACTGATAGCCCTCAGGATAAATCTTCCTTGCAACTTGTTGTAGGGGCATAATAATGCACACACAAGACTTACAAGGAAAGATCTAGTACCAGGCTGTGTTAACAGGATCTGTCTCTTTCCACTTTTGTTAGCACTCCTTTTTTTCCTAGTCAAGTCTGTCTTTTTCCATCTGTTTGTGTGTTCTAAATGGGGTCTGCAAGCCACATAAGGGATGTGAGGCACGCATTAGGGAATGGCTTGCCTTATCCTAGGAGTGGGGAAATCTAATCCTGAGTTTAAAATTGTCTTTCTCCAGACTTCAGAAAGGAAGCTGGAATGACACACTTAAACCAAAACTGGGGGAGATCAGTACAACTACTCAAAACCATCTTTTTCCATGAGGTGATAGAGCCAGACATGAAAAATTCTGTTCTATGTATAGTTTAAAATAACTGTAAACAATTTAAAAGACATATTTCTAGAGATGATTCCTCTGTAATTTTAATGTTTTCTTTTCATCTTAGTGTTTTCCAGGATGTCTGCAAGACAACATATATGACCAAAATAGAGCAAAATGGGAGGGGAGGGAAGGGAGGGGGGGTATACTCCCTTGCTGATGTGCCTTAGGATTCATTCATAACAGCCCCATCTCAAAAGAATACACATATCAGTGCATTTGATACAAGAATCCTGTCTCCTTTTAGAGTCTGTTTTCAGGATTCCTATTTGCTGGGAACCAGGCTCTGCTTGCTTTATACATGCCACAAACAGAGACAGAGGCATCACTGACCCAGGCTATATCTGAGGCTTAACTTTTCTGTGAAATAAGTAATCTATTATTAAAATCGTTCAGTTAACAAGCAATACTTTTTTTTTTTCTTTTTTTTTTCAGACATCCCAAAAGTAAAATAAAAAAATAAAATAATAATAATAATAAAAAAAAAACTTTTTGAGCATTATATAATGTATATCACTGATACAGTGAAACCTATTAGGAAATAAATATTCATGGCTAACTCATACATCCTCTTTGTGCAAAGAGAATGAGACAAAAAATATATGTACATTACTGCCATAGTAGGCTTTTTTGAGGAGTGAGTCATGGATGAATGAAGAAAATGTAAGATACCCAAAAACTGCAGCATGTAATGAAGCCTAGGATAAGACCCCAAGCACTATTATCTCATTAACTTTCCAAAATATGTAAAATGTCCCTGCATATTTCCTAATACAAAATATGTAGAAACTACCTTAAAGTCTTAGGGTGACATACAGAAATAATCTAAATTATAGTGTGTGCTAATGAAAAAATTAATAGTTTGCTTAATTTCCATTCTGTGGCCATGTACACATTTGATCTATGAATGTATTCATTTCATGCCCAGTGTATAAGAAATCAGCACAACACACAGCATTTGCATGTGTCCTTTCACCTATTTAGCTATGATAAAATAATCAAACCACACAATGCTGATATTAAATGAGAAGTTTTTCAGAGATAAAATTAAAAATATATATCTAACTGTGTTTTATAGTTTGGGCTGGACAGACTAGCAAGGTATTTATTCACTAACATTACAGAAATAAGTTCCTTTAGCAGAAGGGAGCATCACTGCTTTTCTTCCTCCAGTCTTCTCACTTACCTCATTGTTCTTCTGCACAGTCTGTCAGAGACAGTAAAATAAAGCACAATGCATGTTTCCCTTTAAAAATCATTTTGGCACAAACAAATATACTTGCTATCTTCAAGCTGCAAAGTTTCATTATATAATTATAAAAGGTTATAGAAACACCGAAACACCGTACTTAAACATCAGAGGAACAAAGTAAAGAGCTTGACATACCAGGGTTATCTTTAAGCATATAAATGGATACCACCTTGTGGTGCAATTCCAGGCAATATCAGCCTCTTTTGTTAAATCTTGTGTTTTCATTGGTGTTGGTAAAGATAGTAGTAAACATTTTGACAGTCATTCCCAAATACAGCCCTCAGAAGTATTATGAAATCTCTGAGGCTCTTTAAAGACTAGAAATCTTCCAACAGGCTTCTATTTGGATCCACATTCCTAAAGGCTTCTTGGCATAGTGACTGCCAACTGCCAATATCCAACTGATGAAAACAAAGAAAAAAAGTTTTGTTTAAGTACTCGTGTTTATATATATATATATACATATATATATATATATAAAACCTGCAGGAAATGAAATCTCTACTAGTCTGAGGAAAACACTCTTCTAGACTTCCTGAACCTTCCTGAACCTAGCAGGTAAACCTGAGTCAATAGGCAGTCATGTTAAACATGTTAATTTTTTAAAATTCAATGTTATTATTGATGTTAATTTCAATGGACATGGACATCAAAGGTGGAAGTGGAAACCAATGTGCAAAGGACAAAAGGAGACACAAAAGTTGTCTATTTTAACTGCTGGCACACCCATCAGTGCCTGCTACTCTTTCTTTCTTTCTTTCTTTCTTTCTTTCTTTCTTTCTTTCTTTCTTTCTTTCTTTCTTTCTTTCTTTCTTTCTTTCTTTCTTTCTTTCTTTTCTTTCTTCTATATTTATTTATAATGGTTCTTTCTGCATGCATAGGATGGTATATTCAATGCCTGAATGAAGTTTTAAAAATGCTATTTATTTCACAGGTATCTATAAAGACAAATAAGGAAAGAAAAAATACTTTAGTTGAGGAATTTTCAGTGAGAAACTTTTTTCCTATACTTACCTTAAGAAGCCATAGCTGGGCCTGACCCAGGATCCACTGAAGGGTACTACGTTGTGTTTCAAGAGTTTAATTTAGCCCCCAGAAAATCAGCAATATTTACTCATAAAATTAGTTCATTATTATACTGACATTTATCCTTATGATTGTGATTTTGTTTCTTTGTTCATTTAAATTCTCAAACTATTTATCTCTCTATTATCTTTCCCTTCTCAGGTTTTTAACCTGCTCTATAACCATACAAATCCTTCACAGTAGTGTATGTTTGGTATTAGAAAACATAATTTTCAGAATAAATTTGGCAAACTGGACTTTGTTTTCAGGGTTAGCATAAATGCCCCTCAAAATCATAAAGTTAGCAAACAGTAAGTGCATAAAATTTACTAGAACTTGTGGAACATGTGAAAATTCTCGGTTTGTTTGCACCATATTGGGAGAAAAAATTTCCAACATACTCCTTTGTAGGAATAAATATTAAAGATTGACATAAATAAATTATTTAGCAGAAAAAAAAAAAAGAAGAAAAAAAAAGCTATTACAGTTCAACAATAACTTTCAAACAGCTATGAATATCTTAAAAGCCAATTCAGAATTTGCTTTTTTCAATTTTCTGGGATTCCAAGACTGGATTTCAATTTTCTTCTCATTTTTCTTGGAAGAGAAAACTCAAGGTCTGGAGAATGATGCATTTCTCTCTTAATGAGGTACCTATGCTCCACATTTCCACACACAGGGTAACACTAACACTTCTGCATTGACCAAATTTAATAAGGTGATGATTGCCCTGATGTCTGCTGCCAATGTTGAACAAAAAGAATACCATACATTTTACCTTTATGAAGCAATTGATATTGTAGACAGGTAGCTTTCATTTCAGCATTTTCAGAAATTTCAGTATTTTCATTTAGGAGACAAAGTGTATAAACAGTACTTGAAAATATAAAGAATGTTAAATAAGAAGAATAACCTACAGATGTAAAAATATATAAAACTGCATAAGACCTCCTGTTTGTTGCTTCTTGCCCTCCCCACTATCTGGTTTTTTTTGTTTGTTTGTTTTTTGTTTGTTTACTTGCTTGCTTGTTTTGTTTGTTGTTGTTATTTTTTTCTTTTACCAGAAATGAGAGTCTGAATGGTAGATATTAACTACCCAATTTAGGAAACTTGGTAAAATATTTGATTTTCAGAAATTCTCAGAGATGTTCAAAGAGCCCTTTGATATGAATCTTGAACATTTATTTTAGTATAAAATATGGTTTGACTGAATTAAATTTGACTGAATTTTTTTGAAAGCTCAGATAATCACTATTTAAAAAAAATAAATACATTTTTTCATGAAAGAATGACTCAATGACTCATAGAATAGCTAGGGTCGGAAGGGACCTTCAAGATTATCTAGTTCCAGCCTTCCTGTGATGGGTAGGGATGCCATCCACTAGATCAGGTTGCCCAGGGCTTTTCCCAACCTTATCTTGAACACCTCCGGGCATGGAATACTCACAACTTCTCTGGGCAATCTGTTGCAGTGCTTCACCACCCTCTGAGTGAAGAATTTCCTCCTAACATCTAATCTAAGTCTCCCTTCTTCTAGTTTAAAACCATTCCCCTTTGCCCTATCATTAATTGTGCATGTAGAAGTCAATGAATATCCTTTCATTGCCCTCAGAGAACAATTAAACAATTGTTCAGCATTGACACTGAAAGCTATCAAGATACTTCTGATACAAAACTGTACTGATCAGTTGTTACAAAAATCCAACCTACAGCAAAATATTCACTAAGAAAAAAAAAAGTCTGGTTATGTCTTTTTTTTTTTTTTTCTTTACTCAGCTTTGACTTTTAATCTGTCTAAGACTAATTCCTTGTTATTACCTTAAAATTAGTTAACTTTTGAGGCATCAGGCTGATATTTTTCATTGATTTCTCTGACAGCAATGCTATAGTTACTCTTCCCCTTACTTAAGTCACATATCATTCTATGAAACCAGACAGGGAATAGAACTGTGTTTGCAGTATGTCCTGGTTTCAGTTAGAACAGAATTAATTTTCTTCCTAGTAGCTGGTGGAATACTGTGTTTTGGCTCAGGATGAGAAGAGTGCTGATAACACCCTGATGTTTTCATTGTTGCAGAGCAGTGCTTATACTAAGCCAAGGACATCTCAGTTTCTTGCTCTGTCCTGCCAACGAGCAGGCTGGGCATGCAGTAAGAGCTGGGAGGGGACAGACCTGGGACAGGTGACCCAAACTAGCCAAAGGAGTATTCCATGCCATCTGACGTCATGCTAAACAATATATAGGGGTGGCTAGCCAGGGGGAGGGGACCGGACTGCTCGGGGTTAGGCTGAGCATCGGTCAGCGGGTGGTGAGCAATTGCATTGTGCATCACTTGTTTGTACATATTAGTAGGAGTAGTACTATTGTCATCATTGTATTATTATTATTATTATTATTATTATTATTATTATTATTATTATTATTATTATTATTTTCCTGTCTTATTAAACTGTCTTTATCTCAACTCACGGGCTTCACTTTCAATTTCTCTCCCCCGTCCCAGAGAGGGAGGGGGGAGGGTGAGCGAACGGCTGCGTGGTGTTTAGCTGCCGGCTGGGTTAAACCACGACACAGTACACAGTAAAAGTGTTAAACAATTTGAAGGACACCACTCCTTAAGAGGAAAGAAAAACAAACAAGTGATGTGAAGGAAGCAGCAGCAGCAAAGGACTCCATTTTAAATGTTGTAAAGGTTTGTGAAAAGATAAAAACTGTTCAATTAAAGTAACAGGCTCAGCCTTTCCAGTACCATTATGTATGCTCTCAATCTCAGTGCTACTTGTTCCCTTACTGTTTCTGATAATGCAGCATCTAATATTTTATTTCATATGCAGGAATATTCTATGTTCCCACTATACATTTATTTGAAGTACATAGAATTTTACTTCAAACATCACCATTATTTCTGGCACTGTAACAATCCCTTAATATTATTTTCAGACCTGTAGACTATATTGGGCTCCTTCCTCCATTGCAGTTAGAGATCTTCCACCTATTTAAGAACTTCAAGGCAGAATGGTCATTTTGCCTTATTTGTTTGATGTTTTCTACATAGTTTCATAAAGAAGTCATAAACTCTAGCCCATCAGTATTAGAGGGAGCTTTTTTGCCTTTTGAAGTTTCTGTTTGTAATGTTAAAGACAAGACTAACTCTTTTATAACCAGGGAAGTGGAGATAAATTTCCTCTGGAAAATTTAAAGTATGAAGAAAATTATATTTACACAGCAAAATAGGAGACTGGAAAAGAACGTGTCATATTTTGCTTTTAGTGATCAGAATTTTACTAGGGAGCTTTAAAAAGAAATGGCTTCTTTAGCCTCAAAACATGGAAATGATGTCTGCTCAGTTATTACCAGGGAAGAACATGTACCACAGAAGTTAGTAGAAGAAATTGATTTAAACTGAAAATTCTTCAGGCAGCTTCATCAAATTGTCCAAGGAGTAAGCAGGAATAGAAATCAAACGGGTCATCAGTCATACCAAAGCAGTCTTGAAGCACTTTGTTAGGTACTTTGATAGGCTACAGCTTCCTATATACTATGTATTTGGGCAACAGAAAAATATAGGTTTTGCTTTCTTAATTCCCTTATCTTCCAAAGGATATGCTTAATCTCTTTTTTATTATACTCTTGTGAAACTGTAAAAATACTACTTCAAACCATAAATGAGACACTGTCATGTTGACTTTCATAAGTAATAGACTGAATACGTAGCATGTATGTGATATGTGTTTTGCCTCAGGAATAAAAGAAAACAGATGTATTTACTAAGGAATTACACAAATGGAAAATCTAAGGGATCAGGATTGTGTAGGAAATTTATAAAAATACTCTACTTCTATTAAAATGGTTCTATTAAATTACTGATTTCTATTTCTATTAGAATATTCTGGTAGATTCTTACTATGTTCTATTATGTTCTAAAACAACTACAATACTATGCATCTGACATCAGATAGCTTGTTATACTCCTGCTCTTAAGAATTAATTTGGAACTTTATTACCCTTATTTATGTTTTAACCATTTCTTCAACAACTTCTTCATGTGGCAGATGGAGATTACAACATTCTTCCCTTACTGACCAATGCAAAAGTCCCTCACTTCCCAGCAGCATGGGAGCCTTTACTGTGAGGCGTATTTGCTCTGGAGAATGCAAGACAGTCTGAAAACTGAATGTTTTTCTATGAAGAGCTTGTGTTCACTGTATTGTGACTAACCTATGAAATTATACATAGACATAGGATGCAATCACAATTTTTAAAAAATAAATTAATTAAATTAAAAGTTGGAAATAAATGTAAGCACTAGTGTAAGCACTAAAACAAATCTTCTGAAAAATATCAAAAATAATTTAACAATCTGTAATTGGTCAAACACTAATAAGTAGATTAAATAAGAGAGGCTACCAACTAATTACTAGGAATTATAGGGATGTTGGGATTATACTTGTTAATATAATAATTAAGTTAATATAATAATTAATAATTAAGATTGTCCTCTCTAATTTTTTTGTTGGTTAAACGCAATTAAGTTTTATGGTCTCCTTCCCTTCCCTTCCCTTCCCTTCCCTTCCCTTCCCTTCCCTTCCCTTCCCTTCCCTTCCCTTCCCTTCCCTTCCCTTCCCTTCCCTTCCCTTCCCTTCCCTTCCCTTCCCTTCCCTTCCCTTCCCTTCCCTTCCCTTCCCTTCCCTTCCCTTCCCTTCCCTTCCCTTCCCTTCCCTTCCCTTCCCTCCCCTCCCCTCCCCTCCCCTCCCCTCCCCTCCCCTCCCCTCCCCTCCCCTCCCCTCCCCTCCCCTCCCCTCCCCTCCCCTCCCCTCCCCTCCCCTCCCCTCCCCTCCCCTCCCCTAGTAGAATAAACTACTTTAACTTTTGCACCTTCTTAAATACTAAAGCTGGCCAAGCACTTTGTCAGGTGCTTTTTGTACTGCTGTAGTCTTTGGTAGAAAACACCTGCTTTTGGAAGATTTCATCAGCAGCTTCAAAATGATTCTAATTTATTTGTTTTGTGAATAATCAGTAATGTCAATTCCGACAACTTTTTTTTTTTTTTTTTTTCAGGAGTGGGGATATTATTAATTTTATTATTATTTATTTTTTGTTTTGTTTTGTTTTGGAGAAATTACTTACTTATTACAAAGTTCTTCAGGAAAATTAGTCCGAGGACTTACAGAAAGGTCTGACAGGTCTACAAAAAACATCCCATTGACAATTTATTCAGTGTCCTCTTCTCAGCATATATTTTTAAATGAATAATTTGAATTGAATACCTACAAACTCCTTTTCAACTAACATGAAAATTCTAAACTGTTGATTTTAGTTCCTTAAGTGGTAGTAAAAAACAAATTGTTTTAGGCACTCTTCTGACTTAAAATTTATAATATTTATGTCTGGGAAGGATTCTACTCCATATAATTATGGCAACTGTCATGCTTCTTGTATTCCTGTAGACCATCACAGATGGATGAATACAAATGTTTCTAAATTCCACTAGAGTACTAGTTTTCTTTCCCAAACTAAGACTGAGAAAGAAAGAAAGAAAGAAAGAAAGAAAGAAAGAAAGAAAGAAAGAAAGAAAGAAAGAAAGAACATACCTATAATAATACAATAGGGCTTTTAAGATAAATTGTCTTTGTTTTCAAAAGGTTTTTATTAATTTATGAAAATGATATATATTTTTACAGACGTGTATTTTAAAATGCTAGAATTGGTATGTTAGTCTGTCACTAGAACTAGAAACGCTTCTTATAACACTTCTGATAACACTTCTTAACTAACAACTATCATCTTCAAATGATTAAAAACTTTCCCCTAATTGTAGGAAAATAAACTGTTTCATATACCTACATATGTTATCCTTTTACCTTACCTCTCTCCTCATTTCCTTTTTGCAATTTTGAATAAATCCTGTCTGTCCTATACTTGAAAATAACAACAAAAGTTTACCATAAACAGTTATTTTGGTTTTTGTTTGTTTATTTTTTTTTCTTTATAAAACAAACTTGATACCAGAAACTGTTCAGTTTTTCATTTCAAGCATTTTATGTAACTTTCCAGAAATTAACAGCTAGATCCAAAGAGTATGCTAATTTAACTTGGTTTGAAGAAAGAATTTATTTATGCTGTCTTCATGGCTGTGACTCAAGTCATAAATTTGAAAATGCTTTCACATTTTTATACAGAAATAGCCTACATATTTCTATCTCTTTCAACATTGTATGCATGGCCTTGTATTCTTTATGGACAACACGTTGACAGCAAAGGTAAAATGAGTAATCAAGAACAACGAGAAGATAACTGTAAAATTTAAAGTAAAACCCCAGCTGCTCTGGTTAAACAAAAGGTACCTCAGGATATTACCTTAGCATACTCTACTTTTAAAGGAAGTAGGTTTGTTTGTTTGTTTGTTTGTTTTGTTTTGTTTTTGTTTTTGTTTTAGACATAAGAAAATAATTCTGTTAGAAACACAAAAAAAATCTTCATGTCCAATTTGCAGATTACTTGGCACTGGAACATTATAGTCAAAGGGAAAGTTATACTCATCTATTCAATGTAAGATTAAGAAACTTTATTATGATTAATGAATTAGTAGAAAGATTTAAGTGAAATGAGAATTATTCTTGTGCACTATTTTTAGGATCTTAACCTCTTAAACCAATGCTTGCTGAAGTGCCTTAGAGAAAAACATAGATATTAAATTCTAGAGGCTAGTAATAATATAATCTTTCTAAAGAATATAACTGCTACCAGTTTCTTTCACTGCTTGTCGCTTGTCATTGATACAGCTTTGTAACGCGTTCATGTTAATTGAGAAGATAAAAAAAAAATGTCAGAAAGCAGGCTTTTACAATGTCAGAAAGCTATGCTAAAGGATGTTTGCTGGTAGAACTTGCTAGCCATTTTTACTAGGGGGACTGAGAGTCTTGCTTAACAGTGAGAAGATGTACATGAACACAGGATCTGGGATTATTCTAGAGACCTGTAACCTAAAGGAATGGATAAAGTACAAGAGCAAACCTAATAGTTATAAATGATTCCCCTTGTCATGCTCAAAAGAACCATGGAGTCTTTATGTGCACAGATACTTCAAGCTTCTAAAAAAAATAAAAATAATATAATCCCAAAGCTCATATAAAATTGACATCTTTCTTTTCCCAGTTTTTCCTTAGAAGTTTTCAGGTATCTAGAAAATCCTTCACACAATGACAAGTCAAAAAGAATTTGTAACTCAGATGCCAACAAAGTTAGCAGACACTGCATTCTTGTGTCATTCAGCTAAAAATTAGAATTTCTCCTATAATAATTACTTCTATATTTCATCTCTTTCTTTCTCTGAAACCACAAAGGGTTTCCTTTCCTCTTGGAATCAAAGTGAGACAAACAAATTGTTACCTAGTTTCCATAGGAATAGGGAATCCACGTGCAAGTATTTAGAATGCAGTTCCTGCATTACTCTTATTCCTGCATTACTCTTATTTCCAATATCTTAGAAATTCTTACTTATTCATATAGTATGTTTGTGATTTAAATATTCTATGCAAATTTAAAGTTGTCAAAAGAAAGAAAACAATCTTGTCCATGAATTAGCTAGTCCGAAGATATCTCTCATTTCTATCTTTCATTTTCAGATGAAAACCTGTATTTTTTACTGCCATTCAATCCTGATTTTCTCTCATTCAAGAAGAGGTAACAGGAAAAAAAAATAAACTGCTGGGGCTAGTCATTCATATATGCAACTCTTTACTCTTCTTAGAAATATTTGTAAATGTGTGAAATATGAAAATTTGTAGGGTCAATGTTTATAAGATGTCTGCCACTTATCTAGACCAGTCTGCATGATAAAGCAGACTGAGGGAAGCTCAAATATTTTCTTTTAAATGTATCAATATGAATTGTCCTAAGATTAAAAATAATAATAATAATAAAAAAATCACACACACAAAAAAAAGTTTGTTAAAACAATTTGTGTACTAACTGATGAAAAATACAGGCAAACTTAACTTACTTTTGCACTGAAAATTAATTGTGCAATTTAGAAATTCAGTCTTTCTGCCATCATTTTAAATAATACTCTACAATTTTCACTCATATCACTGAATCTTCATTTAGTTCTTTGTTTCATTATTGATTATAAGGTGTTTTGTTTTGTTTTGTTTTCCAAATCCAATAACTTATTCACTTACAATAATACTGTAATAGAAGATGCTTTCTTATGATGCTTGTTTCAATAACTGCTGACATTGTTAAAAATGAAAAATGCACATAAATATTAAGCATCACTTAAGATTATCTTAATTGGTTGATAGTCAGCATATGCCTATTGCTTCATTTATGCTCATTCCTGGACAAGCTTTAGAAGTGGACCCACATTTCAACAAGTTCAACTGCAAGGTGCTGCACCTGTGCTGAAGCAGTCCCGGACATGAGTACAGACTGGGTAAAGAACTCATTAAGAGCAGCCCAGCAGAGAAGAACTTGGGTGTTCTGCTGGATTAAAAGCTCAACATGAGCCAGCAGTGTGCATTTTCAACCTAAAAGGCCAACTGTATCCTAGGTTGCATCAACAGAGGCATAGCCAGCAGATTGAGGGACTTGATTGTCCCTCTCTACTCTGCCCTTGTGAGGCCCCACCTGGAGTGCTGCATCCTGGTCTGCAGCCCCCGGCACAGGAAGGATGCTGATCTATTAGGAAGGGTCCAGAGGAGGGCCACAAAGATGATCAAGGGGCTGGCGCACATCTCCTACAAAGAACAGCTGAGAGAGCTGTTCAGCCTAAAGAAGAGAAGACTCCAGAGTGACCTCATTGCAGCTTTTCAGTATTTAAAGAGGGTTTATAAAAAAAGATGGAGAGCAGGTAATGACAGTACAAGGGGGAATGGTTTTAAACTAAAAGGGAGGATAATTAAATTGGGGGTTAGGAGGAAATTCTTCATTCAGATGGTGGTGAGGCACTGGAACAGGTTGCCAGGAAAGTTGTGGATGCCCCATCCCTGGAGGTGTTCAAGACCAATTTAGGTGAGTCCCTGAACAACCTGATCTAGTGGGTGGCATCCCTGCTTATGACAGGGGAGTTAGAATTAGATGATCTTTGAGGTCCCTTCCAACCTGAGCCATTCTCTGATTCTGTGATACTTGTTGACCTAAACAAACACAGAGAGACCAAAGGAGACAGTACAATGTTTTTGATGGATGGACTTTTTGTTTAGAAACTGAGTTTGCTTTTAAGCATAAAGTGGGTTAAAATAAGTCATGAAAAGATTGCAATGTTAACACATTATACATAACACCCAAAGAGAATAAATAATATTTTAACATACATCAACCCAGAGAGAATAAATAATATTTTAACATGCAGCAATAAACTATTAAAATATTTATTGAAATTCAAATGAATTCCACTTAAATTATCACATACAAAGCAACTACAATTACTGTACAAATGGTGGAATTTTTAATCTTCTTTTCAATCCTTTTTTGTTTAATTGATTTAGGTTGTAAATCCAGAAAAAGTAATAAAAGTAATAGTTTTGGGCAATATTAGTAGTGAATCACCAAGTAACAGCCATTCAAATGGTTCCTGACTTGGAGGAAGATTTTCAAGACTTCATAATTTTATTCCTTTAATTATTCACATCAGTATCCACTGGTGCTGCAGTTTATCTATGTGTACAGCAGTGATAATTCACCTGAATTTAAAATTTCAGTCATTATAAATTATTTTAATTGGTGGATTTATAAAAGAATTTATACACTAAATTAATATTTAGTCAACTTTACGGATGTCTGAATAAATCACTACCCCTGTATCGAGTCAGAAGTTCTATCACCCTTAGGTAAACTGCAAGTAAATATTGTAGAATACAGACACCGGTAATCTATGGGTATGAAATACCTTTTCAAAGTGCATAATGTTTTATTTATTTATTTATTTGTTTTTCTTTCATTTTAGTTCGGCACAGTACCTCATGGTGAAAACTTCAAGTTTTGACAGTAAAATTACTGATTGTAGATTGGTATTCTCTGGGGTGATTCATGCTTGCAATAAATTTTTCATTATTTCCTCCAGCTCCCATTAACCATAGTGGTTACAGGCAGACTGAGTTTTTCAGTATGTGTGGTAGTTTTTTTTTTATTTTTTTTTTCTAAGTAAGTTAACCAGGCTTCACCTCAGTTTCATGTAATTGTGAAAAATATGTATTTATTGAATACCTATACTTTTTTCACCAAAAAGAAATGACATTACAAAAAAAAAAATGTGTTTGGCCCTCCTGGCCACCAAGGCATGCTGCTGGCTCATGTTCAGCTTGCTATCAAACAAAATCCCCATGTCCCTTTCTGTGTGGCTGATTTCCAGCATCTCATCCCCTAGTCTGTATGTATAACCAGGGTTGTTCCTTCCCAGGTGCAGAATCCAGCACTTGGTCTTGTTAAACTTCATATTTTTGATGATTGCACACCTCTAATTTCTCAAGATCTTTCTGCTAGTCCTCACCACCCTTGCTAGAGCCACCACCTCCACCCAATTTGGTATCATCCATGAACTTTCTCAAAAAACCTTACAGTCCTTTATCCAAATCATGTATGAAAACACTGAAGAGGACTGGTGCTAAAATGGAGCCCTGGGGAACCCCACTAGTGACAGGTCACCAACTTAATGTAACCCCATTTACAAGAACCATCTGGGCCTGACCCATCAGCCAACTATTCACCCATCTTATGATTTTATCTAACTGTATTATGATCATTTTGTCCAGAAAGATACTGTGAAAGATAGTATCAACAGCTTTACTTGAAATCCAGAAAGATTACATTGACTGGCTTCTTTTGGTCAACTAGCTGGGTGATCTTCATATCTTGAAGGATATTAAGTTTATTAGACATGACCTTTCCCTAGCTCTGACCAATGACACCTTTAGGTGTTTTTCAATAACTCTGAGAATAATCTTCTCCATAATTTTACCAGGCACTGAAGTGAGATGGACAGGCCTTTAATTGCTAGGATATTCTTTCTTGAACTTCTTGAAAACTGGGACCTAATTTGCCAGCTTCCAGTCAACTAGGACCAATCCAGATTCCCTAGACCATTGAAAAATAATTGAGAAAGGTCCTGCCATGACATCAGCCAGCTTTCTGATTGGAGTATTCTGGGATGAATCCCATTAGGCCCCACGGACCTATATGCATTCATATAGAGTAGCAAATCCCACAGAAGTTCGGGGTTAAGCAGGAGTTTATCATTCCCACAGTCACAGTCTTTCAACTCAGGGAACATAGGGTCACAGAGCCCATCATTGGTGTGGAAGACAGAGGCAAAAAAATGTATTCAACATCTCTGTCTATGTCCCTGTTTGTTACGTAATCCTCATCAACTGTTGCACCAATGTTTGCTCTGGTCCTCCTTTTTCCATTAACATACTTAAAAAAGCTGTTTTTATTGTCCCCCACACTTGTGGCCAGCTCCAACTATAATAGAGCTTTGGACCCATGGATTCTCTCACTATGAAAACAAAATACAGAACAGTATTTTATTGCATCAGGAATTGCAGCAAGTATTTGTTCTCAAGGTAAAATATGTTTAGTTTTTAAATCCTAACATACAATAAAGTAGTGATAAAGCCTTCAGTTTCAAACTTCATAAAATGCTCAGGGGTGAATATAGTAACTGTAAACACATCTGCTCTGCAGTCCACTGTAATATTAAGTATCATAGCTGACTTTTTTATAATAGATATTGAAACAGACATTTTGGAAAATAAATAAATATATAAATAAATCATCCTTCTTAGAAGCTTGATGCATAGAAGATATTCAGATATTCACATTTTGACTAGAACTCCAAACTTTCTTTTCAACTATATTGAAAAGTTGTCCTCCCCCTACTTCCCCTAAGTATCTGATAATTTGCTGGTATACTACATACAACATAATAAACACAATGGAAATAGAAAATAATGCATTACAAGAATACGGCAACATATGCAACAAGACAACATACTTGAAATACACAGCTTCTTTAACACAAATCACATTAATAACATGTATAATCAAAAAAAAGAAGGGAAACATCTGTTTGCGTATGTATGCAGAGTCTTATCTAACTCATCAATATTCCTTTAAATAATGTCAGCATCTCCACTAGATAAATGGTAACTATGAATACATCATTTACAAAGTTCTTCCTTGCCACAGCAGAATGAGACTTGTGGTTTTGTTTTAATGTAAATGAATCATAAAAAATTATACTTATGATTTCTATTTTAAAATTTCTTATTTCTCCTTTTCTATTACAATTGCAATCGTATTCATTTGTTATAGAGTAGATTTCTTTCATAGGGAAAGAAGTGCAGTTATTTCAGGCAGGTGTTTTACCCAGAGTCCTCTGGTTACTTCTCTGACATTTGGAAATCTCCAAATGGGGATTTCAAAACTGATACGATTTATGAATAAAGTTGACAAATCCCCTCCCCACTAATTTCCTAATTATCTTGTTTATGCAAGATACTTCTAATTGCTTGTTTGTTTGTTTGTTTGTTTTCTTGGTATTTTGATTTTAATACATTTTGGTAGCATTTCAGACAATCATATATTTGCTGTTCCATTCTTCTCTGATGTGTTATACAGTAAGTTTCCTAGGTAATCTAGATTTATCCCTTCATGGATGATGGAGACATACATTTTTTCCATTTTGAGGAAAGATGATTGTGTTCATAGTAAAAGACAGTGACTAGGCACACAATAAATATGGAAATATAGATCCTACAAACTGCTATAATGGGTTTATGTGGCAAGAGTTTGGTAGTAGGGGGCTGCAGGAGTGGCCTATGTGAGAAAAGCCTAGAAGCTGCTCCATATTAGGTAAGAGCCAGTTTCAGACTGCTCCAAAAGGGACCCACCACCGAGCTGAGCCAATAAGTGATATTGTTTACATCTCTGTGAGAGTATATTTAAGAAGAAAAAAAAAAAAAAAAAAACCTGCTCTGCAACAGCAGCTGTAGAAGAGAGGTGTGAGAAACAGCTCTGCGGGCACCAAGGTCTGTGCAAAAGGAGGGCAGGAGGTGCTCCAGGCACTTGAGCAGAAATTTCCCTGAGGCCTGTGAAGGGGAACATGGTGAAGCAGACTGTCTCCCTATATGGGTGCCATAGCAGAGCAGATTTCCACCCTGCAACCTATGGAGGAACCCACATGGTGCAAGGTAGATGTGGCCTGAAGGAGGCTGCAGCCCATGGAGGCCCTGGGCCAGAGCTGCAGCCTGTGGAGGAGCCCCCAGTGAAGCAGGTGGATGTGGCTTGGAGGAGGCTGCAGCCCATGGAGAGCCCCCGCAGTAGCAGGTCTTGGGCTGGAGCTGCAGCCCATGGAGAGGAGCCTACGCAGGAGCAGGCGATCTGCTCCTGCCCATGGTGCACCCGTGTTGGAGCAGTTTGATCCTAATGGATGGACCCCATGGTATAGACCCATATGGGAGCAGTTCTCGAAGAGCTGCTGCCTGTGGGCAGCCCCCACAGGCTCAGTTTCGGAAGGGTGGCACCCTGTCAGAAGGACCACACATTATAGCAGGGGAAGAGAAAACATTAGAAAAGAGGGCTACAAACTATTCAGAAGAGATAGACAGGGAAGGAAGGGAGGGGGTGTTGTCCTCTATATTAGGGTACGGATTGATTGTGAAGAATTGCCTTTGAGAAACAGCCATGGACAGGTTGAGAGCTTGTGGGTGAGAGTTAAAGACCACATCAATAAATGACAGCTTGTGGTTGAGGTCTGCTATAAGCCGCCTGATCAAGGAGAGCCGGTGGATGAGGCACTTTTGCTTCAATTACAAGAAACACCCTGCTTACACACTCTCATCCTGATGGGGGACTTCAACCACCCAGATGTCTGATGGAAATGCTACACAGCAGGCTATAAGCAATCCAGAAGATTCCTGGAGTGCAGTGAGGATAAATTCCTGGTCCAGGTACTAGACAAACCATCCATAACTTGACTAGAACAAACTACTTGACCTGGTGCTCACCAACGGGGAAGAGCTCATTAGAGAGATAAAGACTGAAAGCTGTCTGGGCTACAGTGACCATGCCCTGGTTGAGTGTGTCATCTCAAAGAATATGGACCTGGAAAAGAGCAAAGTCAGGACCCTGAACTTCAGAAGAGCATACTTCAAGCTATTTGAAAACCTAGTAGCCAAGATCCCCTGGAATACTGTCCTTAGCGACAAAGGAGCTGAGCAGAGCTGGAGACTCTTTAAGGATGTTTTCCTTACAGCACAAGAACTCCCCATTTCCCTGTGTAAAAAAAAAGAAGGCAGGGAGGGCAGACAACCAGGATGGCTGAGCAAGGATCTGCTGTTCAAACTGAGGCACAAGAAGGAAATACACAGGCAGCAGAATCAGGAATATGTGGCCTGGGAAAAGTACAGGGATGCTGTCTGGATGTGCAGGGCTGACATAAGGAAAGCCAAGGCACAGATAGAACTGAGCTTGGCACAGGATGTAAAGAATAATAGGAAGGGATTCTATAGATAAATTACTAAGGCCCAGGAGAGTACATACCCTCTCTGATGGATGAGAAGGGTAAACTGGTAAAAACAGACATGAAGAAGGCTGAGATACTCAACAACTTCTCAGTTGCCTCAGCCTTCACTGATAGTAAGGATTCCCAAGTATTTTGTTTCCCTGAACCCATAGGTAAAGGCTGGGGGAGCAAAGTCCCTCCCACTCTAAGTGAAGAGCAGGTTCGAGACCACCTGATGAAACTAAACACGTACAAGTCTATGGGGCCTGATGACATGCATCCCAGGGTCCTGATGTAGTTGCCAAGCTGATTGGCTGATGTAGTTGCCAAGCCTCTCTCCATCATATTTGAAAAGTCTTGGCAGTCAGGTGAAGTCCCTGGTGACTGGAAAAAGGGAAACATCACTCCCATTTTTAAAAAGAGTAGAAAAGGACCTTGCGAACTACAGACCAGTGAGTCTCACCTCTGTGCCTGGCAAGATTTTGGAAAAGATCCTCCTGGAAGCAATGTTGAGGCACTTGCAAGACGAAGAGGTGATCCAAGATAGCCTGCAGGGCTTCACCAAGGGCATATAGTGCATTACCAATCTGGTGGCTTTCTATGATGGAGTGACAGCATCAGTTGACAAAGGAAGACTGATCAATGTCATCTGTCTGGACTTCTGCAAGGCCTTTGACATGGTCCCACCTGCCATCCTGGTCTCCAGATTGGAGAGATATGGGTTTGATGGGTGAATAAGGATCCAGTGGATAAGGAATTGATTGAAGGTCACACACTATGGTGATCAATGGAACTATGTCCAAGTAGAGGCCAGTGACAAGTGGTGTATGTCAGGGGTCTGTCCTCAGACCAGTACTGTTTAATATCTTCATTAACAACATAGACAGTGAGATTGAGTGCACCCTCAGCAAATTTGCAGATGACTCCAAAGTGAATGGTGTTGTTGATACAGTAGAAGGAGGGATGCCATACAAAGGGACTTGGACAAGCTTAACAAGTGGGCCCATGTGAGCCTAATGAGGTTCAAACCACTTACGATCAGCTGATTAACTCCTTAGAATTTAATTATGATTTTTTAATTCTACTGTTTTCAGGGCTTTTATGTAATCATAAGCTATATTAATACACACCCTACTGAATGATGTTGAAGGCTTTGCAGTATTTTAATGCTTGATTTTTTTTCTTCTGCATTTTTTTCTTCTTCTAGCAGAAAACATACCCAGAAGGGATTAGTTGTATATTGGAATTTAACAGTAAGGTACTCTTAAAGTGATATTTTCTTTCAAATAATTTTGTTTCCTGAAAAAGATTTTTCATTTTCAAGCTCGTTCATGTTTATCAGGTTTTTAAACAGGGGGTCCCATGATTTGGGTAACAATAGTCTCTTAAATACATTGTTAATTTGTATGAAACATTATATATATATAATGTAGAAGTATGTATACATATATATATATATATGTATATATATATATATATATATATATATATACATACTTCATATATATATATATATATGTGTATATATATATATATATATACATACTTCCCCAATGTAATTTGTAAGAGGGTGACCAGAGACTACAGAAGTTCTGCAGAAGAAGAAAAATATTATTTTTGTTCTATAGTTCCACTAAAACTAAATTAAATTGACATAGTCTTGCACATAAATTTGGTTACATACTTGTAATCCGTTTATGAGGATCTAAGTATCTAAGTTTAAGCATTAATAAACTGGAGGAAATGAGACTATAAGGAGAGAGCAATGGATTATTCTCTATTCTTTCACCTCTTCCTGCTCTCCTCCACAATAGTATATTTATCACTTCATACTTTCAAAGACCTTACATCCTTCCTTCAAGGTTGCTTTTAATAATTTATAATGTCATAGATCTCTGTTTTAAATTCAAGATATAAAATTTGATCTTCAAATCCATACAGAATAGTAATATGGAAATGTTTTCCTCCATGCTTTACATCACAGAACATAGCTATTTAACGAAACAGTTGTCTTCCTTCTTGTCTTTAATATATAGCAGAAGTTAGCTAAGGGCATCAAAAGTACCCACAAACTAGACTAAAATAATGTTACCTGGATGGTGTCTTGATAATGGGGGCTATATCTAAGGTTGAAAAGACCAAAAATTAGTACAAGAGTGAATGGCAAGACTGCCATTTACTAAAAAAAAAATATATTCCAGAGAAACTGATTACTACTGAACTAGTTATTTGATGAATTTAAGAGGACACAGTCAGAAAAACTGCAAAAAGACTTAGTCCTAGGCTTAGACATTGCTTAAATGAATGGCATGAAACACTATCCTTGATATAAAGATGAAAAGTCAAACACTGCCTTTCTTATTAGTTGCATCCAGATTTTTTATTAATGGAAAATGTCAGAGCACCTACACCTTCAAGTTTTATCTTTAGTGCTTTTAAACTCTTAGATTATCCTATTGGAAATACACTCTGAGTTGCAAATATTGTATTTATATTTAGATCCATTTTTGTTTCACTCAGAAACAAAAACTATTAAAGCAAAATGTATTATCCATTTTGATCTGCAGAAGTGCATTTCTGAGATGTGCCTAACTCTAGTTTCTTATTTCCCATCATTTAACTGAAGATGATAGTGCTCAGGTAATTGAAAAGTACAGCCATACTAATTTATGAGTAACATGCAAAAATGTAAAATAACACGTAAAAATACCATCTCAGTAAATTATGATGGGTCCTAAGAATATAACTTTTTGTTTCCATACATCTTGGGATGTAGTTTCACAAATGACTTGATATGCTCTACCTTGAGTTTTCTTCTTATTTTCAAACCTTGGCTATAAATTCCCATCTGTCCCTCATGTTATTTGTGTGTGTGCATTTGTTGTTGTTTTTTTTTTCCTCTTTTTTTTTTTTTCTTTTCATCTTCATCCTGTCAGACCTGTGTGTCCCTCTGCAAAATACCTGGTGGTAAAATAATGACAGAGCAGTAAGTCCCTTCTGTAAAAGTGCACTTCAGTTTAGCCTTTAGCCTTCTCCATACTTTGGAACTTTGGTTACATATGCTTCATAAAATGAAATATTTCTATCCAAGTTGTAGCTTTTTACTTATTCATTTTCAGAAAAATCTACATAGAATAGAATCTACACATAGATAAACAAGTTTTAAACAAGATAAGTATGCTATTTGATATAACTGTTGATGGGGGAGATATGTCAAAAATTTCTAAAATATCTAATTCAATGACGTGATCTTTTATTATTAATAAAATTATTAATATTATTAATATATATTTTTCCCCAACTACAAGGAAACAGTAATTTATACAAACATATTGAATAATTCTTTGCTGGATGAGGCTAATGGTAATGATGAAATACAAATGTTCGCTTTGTTTTTATTCTAAATAGAGTACAGAATATATCAATGTTTTGTTTGTTTGTTTGTTTAAAATGATGATTATTCCTGCTCCTCACACTACTGAAAATAATCTCTAAATGTATACGCTGTTTACTTAAGCTGATCAAAAAACTGAGCCTGAAGTTCTTGCAAGGGATTTAATATGCATGACCACTCTTTTATTTCTCCAGAATGCTGAAAAGTATATTTTATTTATAGAATTTTAAATATGTTGACCTACAGCAAGAACTTTTGACTTCATGAATCAAGATCAGATAGCTACATGTTAGTTGAGGATGGGGGTGGAGAAAAGTAGATGATACTATGTACAGGATTCTTTGTGGGAATTCCCAGTACAAGTTGATCTGCTTCAAACAGCAACATTTTTACATATTGCTGCCTTTAAGATAATTAGTCGGTGACAGTCTTTTTCCTTCCTTCCTTCCTTCCTTCCTTCCTTCCTTCCTTCCTTCCTTCCTTCCTTCCTTCCTTCCTTCCTTCCTTCCTTCCTTCCTTCCTTCCTTCCTTCCTTCCTTCCTTCCTTCCTTCCTTCTTTTCTCTTTTTCTCTCTTTCTCACAAAGCATTTGTCTTTCGCCCTCTATGAGATGACAGGCTCCCCATTGTTTTTACTTAGCTCTTTTTACTTAGCTCTTTAGCTCCCTTGAGCACTGCTGACTCCTGCCAGAGGAACTCCATAGCTGTGCCTCTCAGTGCCTCCTCCCATGAAGGCAGCACAGCCTGCTTTGGGACTGCCATTTAACAATGAATGAGAGAGCAAAGCAAAGACTGGAAGTCAGTCAGCACGGTGTTTTGGCAAAACGTTTAGTTCATTTTATCAGCACAGGGAGAAAAAAGAAACAAAGTAGTTATGTGTTCATCTCTCCTACAGCTTTTTACACTAAAATGTAGCATTGATTTATCTTTGATATTACAGTTAAACCTCCTAGTGGGGATTCATTTTTTATTGAATGGTGCTTTATGCTATCATAGCTATTTTCATATAGGAACAGAAGTTATGCTGCAATACAACACTTACAAAAACCTTTCCATATTAAGGCTGTTTCATCATGGAGGAAGCTTAAATTACACCACAGTTTAAAAACAATACTTCAAATACAGAGACTACATCAAATACAAGAAAAGGAAAGAGTGGCAACAAGTTGCTATGGGAACTAAGCATTAAGTATTAGGACCCACACAAGAGCAAGAAATTTCCTACTAAATCATTTGCTTATCCTAATTATACCATCTTTTTCAATGTGTCATTTTAGTAACCGACATCCACCACGAATAATAATGTAGTAATAAATCCTTACTTTACATTTTGAAGAAACATGACAAAGTGTCATTCCTTGCCTGAAAAGAATACTCTTATAACAAAACAAAAATATCACCACCACCACCAACAACAAAAAAGCTTGTGTAACATGATAAACAACTCTCTTTGGTTCCAGAAAGGCTGTTGGAGGCACAAATTACTTCAACTCTACAACAATACAATGATTACGTAAAATATGTTCAATTTAACTTAATATCCTTTTAATCCTTCTAGTCTTTGAGTTGAATTCATCAATAGCAATCTCTGCTTGCCCATCCAATAACATCAGTCTTAATACATTTGGTACTGATTTAAGCTCTTAAATTCCTGTCCTTTCTTGAAACACTTAGATTTTATTCCTCCTTATGACAATTTTCTAGATAGAAATTTTCACAAAGCATGGCACAAAACATTCACAAGCAAACAGAAGTATCTGATGGATAAAACCCTTATTTAGCCACAGCAAGCCTGAAACATTTTTGGAAGCACCATAAATGTATCAGTGAAATCTTTTAACTACAATATGCATAAGATGAATTGAAGCACCTTTAGTACCATTTCTTGGCAAAAACAAGTTTCATCTTACATTTTTTTTTAGTAAGACTACTCCTGCTGAAACATAAAGTTTATCATTTTCCCCTTTTTTTGGAAAAAAAAAATAAAATTAATAAGATATATAACCTTTAGGTAGCATATCTTATGATTTCTGGTTTGAGTAAAACCTAGGATGTTTGGGTTTATCATAAAAACTAATTATTGCTTACTATGACAACTGACATCAGAACAAACATCAATTACCAATGAAAACAATTATTTGCATAAGTTATGTCAAGAAAACTTCACTCTTTCACAAAAAAATGTTTATTCATCTTGCCCTTTCTTGGACACCTCAATAGTACTCATAGCTTATTACTTCAAGAAACTATAATAAAAATATCTCATTACAATCTTCACAAGTGAAGCAATGCATGTTTCATGAAAAAGGGTACATAAATTAAACAAGCTCAGTTACATTACTTAATTTAATTCAAGTCAAAATATCACCATATGGCAAATCTAAAAAGTTTTGAGAGCCTCAGAAGTGGAGCATAGAGGACATCCCACAGCTCCCATGCACTGCCAAAACTGTAATTGCACTGTAGAAAACGCCCAGCTAAAGAACATTCAATCTTTTATTTTCAACAGTTCTCTCAAAATATGTTTATAATGTGCCCAGGAGAGAAGAATAATCCAGAACTAAACATGAAGCTTACTAAAACAATGCTCTTTATTTATGTGGAAGATAAAAAACAAATAATTCGGTCTTGCTGAAGAGTATGAAAACGGTTGAAAAGGAATCTGCTGCAAAGTGGAAATCAGTTGCAGTATCTCTCAGGAAAACTGCAAATAAGTTACTTTAAATAGCATATATAAGTTACTTATAAGTTATAAGTAACTTATAAGTTACTGAGTTACTTTCTCTAACTCCTTTTACTTTGGTGGTATATATATGGATACAATTTTGCTCCCTGACACACAACTGTACTCTGACTGCACTTTCAAGCAGATGTGTTACACTGCTTCTTGAACTACCTCAAGTAATTGCAAAGAAATAACATGAAACCCTTCTCTTTCTGACAGCTTACGAAAGTGCTTTATGAAACATGAGTGATTTCTTTAGAAAACAGTGAGTTTCAGCTCCTCAGCTAAATCAAATCAGTTTAAATGCATTGATTTCAGAGCATGTTAATACATGTATCATATGGTGTTGCCTAATAATGTATCCACATCAAGGGAAAACAATAATGAAGGTGCTAAGTACACCTCTTATCAGTCAAGGTTTGGTGTAAATTGCATGCTTGGTAGATTTTATAAGTTAAAAAGAAAAAAAAAATAGACTAAACTGCAAACCTACATGCATTTTAGAACATATTTTGATTCTCTTATAAATTTCTATTTTTGGAAAAAATAACTGATATCTCTGAAGGCTTTGATTTTGAAAATCTGACAAGTTTATTTATATTTCTACTTGGTTTCATACCTATTGGGTATGATATGTTCTTAGTTAGAAGTAAGGGTTGGGTGTGGGTTTTTTTTTAGATTTCTTAAGTGACAGATATGAATCCCATATTGCACTTATAGGCAAAGAGAAAGACAGAAGTGCCTAAGTAGACTCATTAATGACTTTAAAATAGAATTTAAATCTTCACACCTTTTAAAGATATAACTCTTATTTTTCACATCCTTCTCTTGCAAGAGCACGTTACCTACCATACTTCTAAACATTTTGTGTTTATCAGAAGGGTTTCTGTGGCTCACATATATACTGGGAAAAAGAGGGCATTCCATCCATACTTATGTAGTAAAAATCCTCATTTAGTGAAAATCTTTAAATAATGGAAAATAGTTCAGGGTCAATTGAAATATTTCATAAAAATAACAGAAAATACACCTAGAAGGGAATAGAAGAGTCAGTCTAACTCATCCAATTTATCCAAATGAAGATAAATGTTGGCAATACTATAATAATATATATATATATATAATACTGGAACTTTATAAGCTCAATGAAAATTTCAATTCATTAAATCATTCATCATGGACAGAGCATCCAAACATGTGTGCCTTATCATTATTGGGTATTGAAATCTTGAGCCTGTAAGATTTTCCATGTAGTATCTAATAGACTTCAGCTCTCGTAGACCTTTAGGTAGTCCAAGATGCTTAAAGAACATATGGGAAGACAGAAGTTAGCATTATTAACTTAAATATTAACTGAAATATTATTAACTGAAATAAAACCAGAAATTAACATGTTACATGTTAAATGTATGAACACATACTGTACTGTCCTAATAATTCAGTTATGTCCAGCAAAGGGATTAAAAATGGGGGGGGGGGGGGGAGGGGAGGGAGGGGGGAGAAGAGGAGGGGCTGAAGGATGGGGGACTAAAACTAAATATTTGACCATTTTCTCCCTTTATGAAAAACAGGGCAAGTTGTAATTATTAAGGTAAATCCAAGTAAGAATATCAATTTATCACTTCAGAAAAAAAAAAATAATAATAATAATAAAAAAAGACAAACTCGTCTACCACTTCATAATAACATTTGATGACAGAATGACAAAGTGAGTCTTCCACATTGTAAACAAGTATATTGAACAAGAGACCTTATTCCTTAAATAGTACAGATCTGTATTTTTTCATAGATTGACTCATTATTTAATTTTAAAGCATCAACTGATAACATGTGTTTGATAATTGAATGAAATTGAATGAAAGGGAACCTAGGGAAAATGTGGGCTTCCTAGCGAATAGGGCTAGGAAGACTTGCCCTAGGAGAGAGGATCAGGTTAGGGAGAATTTGAACAAACTGGAAGTACACAAAAGCCAATGGTACCAGATAGTCTGCACCCATGAGTGTGGGGAGGATTAACCCTGTGCATCAGTAAACAATGGGGGTTAATTGACTGGAAAGCAGTTTTGCAGAAAAAGCTCTGGGCATCCTGGTGGACTCCAAGTTGGACATGAGTCAGTAACTGTAGCAAAAAAAAAAGGCAACTGTACTATGTGGCATGTTAAGCAGCAAGAGTAGGCCAACAGAAGTGAGCCTTATATTCTGATCAGTCCTGGAGGGATATCTGGAGAGTAACATCAAAAGTCCACAATATGAGAGCAACATGGGCATACCAGAGCAAGTTCAGCAAAGGGCTATGACAGTAACTAAAGGACTGATCATCTGTCATATGAGGAGAGGATGAGAGAGCTGAGACTATTCAGCTTCATGGAGATGTTTCGGGATGCTCTTTTCCACATTTATAAATACCTAGCAGAGTGAGTAAAAAATGAGATTAAACGGGCACAAACTGAGATATTCAAAACCCAACTGGACACGACCCTGGCAACTTGATCTCATTGGCCCCTTCTGAGCAGGGGGCTGGACCAAATACATTTCAGAGGTCCCTTCCTGTTTCTGCTTTCCTGTAAATAAATACATTTCATTTCCAGAAATACTTTTATGGCTTCAAAACTGAATCATATTGTATGTGATCAGGGGTGAAAATGTATATGTTTCAGCTAGCTGGCTTTGACAGTTAGTTACAGTGTGCTTGTGACAGCACAGAGCTCTGCAAAGCCTACAAGAAGCTGTGTAAATTCTATGGTAATCAGAGAATACTCAACAAAGTGCCATTAAACTATGATTTTTACTGCATCCAGGCTATCTAGTTTGGAGGAATATTTATACAAGACTTGACTGCACCAGATGCTGATGATGTGTCCTCTCATTAAAATAAGCAGAATTTAATCCTTTTTTGCTTTGTTTTGTTTTGAAGTTTTGGACTATTTTTTACTTGATGCTTTTTTAATTGTTAGTGAGGCATTACAAGATAAAAAAAGCACACTTTCCTAGTCCCTCAAGTCATTGGTTCATTGACTGTCTTTTCATTAAAGCCCACCAATTTTAAGCAATAACGTGTTTTTTGTTGTTGTTGTTGTTGTTTTTGTTTTGTTTTGTTTTGTTTTGTTTTGTTTTTCCAACAAAGGAAAAAAATACTAACTTGTGAAATTACAAAGAAGAGCTTAAAAATTGGAATCTGAAAATTCTGAACAAAAGGAAGACAAAAGAGTAGCTGTAATTCTGGCAGATACATTCTCGTTACACAAATATGCAATGGAGTGCAGAAATAGCTATACGTAATTTTACAGTTTGAATTATAAAAGATGAAATAATGTAATATTCCCCTTCGGATTTTACTTTCACAGATTTTCTTAAAATAAATATTTTAACTAAAAAACTCTTCTACTTTCATAATGGTCACAGGGACTTCATAAAGCTATCTAGAAATAGGTATTTTTGTATTATTCCATAGAAAACTTTTATTACTAAGAGCAAAGTATCAGGTGAGGACTCTGATCTTCGGAAAAAAAAAAAAAAAAAAAAAAAAAGAGTTTGTCTGAATCTATTTCCTTTTCACTACTAAATGAAGAAAGCAGCAATAAATGTATTTATCATCATGAGAGATGACAACAGTCTAATTAGGAGAAACAGATAGGGAAAGATGACACCACAAGATTTTTTTTTTTCCACATGTGAAAAGAAGAAAACCATGGTCATTACTGCTTAATGAAATTTTAATTACTGAATCTGACAAACATTGCTTAAGTGAGTTACTTTTAATTAAGCTGCTGGTGGTGGGGGTTTACACTAAAATGTTAACATTATTCAATATTTATAGTAAAAGATTATATGGTCTGTATTGTAATTAATTCTCTAACTTTACCCTGGCTGGACTTTATCAATAAGTAAGTCTTTTCAACACTGCTGCACTTCTGACAGGAGTATTTATTTAAATGTATGCATAGCTAGAGCATAACATAAATTGATTTTAAAGACCTTGCCAGTAAATGTAAAATTATTGGATTATTTTTTTTCCACATTTCAAGGAAATGATGAAAAAAGATGAAGACATCTTCCTATTTTTTAATATTAGCAGATGATTGAATAAGCTAATTAGGTCATGAAAACTCGCTGTACACAAAATCCTCACACAGAGCACTTAAAATCTAATTAAACGGTATTTAATTATTAACCACATGTGCAATCAATTTTGTATTGTAGTGGCTAAGTCTAAAAGGACATGAAAAGCAAATTTACTACTGCACAGATCTCACACAAACTAAAATACTTACAGATTGACAAATTCTGAAGCCAGTCTTACCAATTGGACCCTATCAGAATAGTAATACGTAAATAGTTTTGATTCATAGACCAGCAATTTTTTGCTATCTTTCATGAAAATTTCAAACACCACTTTTGAAACTTGCACATTGAAAAGACGCTGATTCTTGAAAAGAGGTAGTCCAAAGTAAGTATTAAAAATTGCAATATGCTATGATATGTACAAGATTCAATTTGTACTAGGATAATTTTTTATGCAAAGCTACTGTGATTCAGTAGCTTTTCCACTACTATGTAGACAGCAATATTATCAGAGGAAAAAAAAAAAAAAAAAGAAAAAAGCAATTCTAAGTGTCTGCTAATTTGCTTTCCCTCAGAAGAAAATGAGATGTATGGAAGCACAGTGTTGGGGAAAAAAAGACAAAAGGAAAAAAGGAAAAAAAAAAAAAAAATTCTTTAGAAGTTCACAGAAAGGTACTATCAAAAAACTAAAAATATACTTAAAAAAAAAAAAAGGAAAAAAAAATGTTGGCATGTTTGTTCTCCTTCAAATCATGTCTTAGGGTTTTCAATTCTCCTACAAAAGATTATAAGCAAAGATTGTAACTCTGATGTTTTTCTTTAAAAATAGCTCCTTAGATTTTCGGAAAACAGAGGTCACTAGTATTGTATAAAACAGCAATGAATTTAGACACTGTAATAAAGACTACAAAAAAAAAAAAAAAAAAGAAAGATCCTATTTCTATTACACCCACCTGACATGTGACCTGCAAAGAAACTGAGAATGTATCCCATGTGTGA